>NW_021963417.1:0-100550 GCF_901765095.1 Microcaecilia unicolor
TAGGAACAGTATTGATACATGAATTATTCCTCTGAGTCAGTCATTCTCAACCCAGTCCTTGGAGCACACCCAGTCTGATTTTCAGGATATCCACAAGGAATGTGCATGAGATAGATGCACAGGCATTACCTCTTTGTTATGCAGATCTGTCATATGCATATTCATTGTGGAAATGGTTTCCTGAAAACTTGACTGGTTTGGTGTGCCCTGAGAACTGTGTTGAGAATCACTGTTTCCAGTCCATAGGATTGTTTTAAGCAATGGAAAGAATTAACATTAACAAAATTGCCATAATATTATATTAGCATTATCTTAACAATTATTATAATACTGAAATTGATTATATCATCTCATTAATTAACATAGTGGTCCTTCTTTGAAATCCTTCCTAATATTGGGATATTCTTTTAGAGAATGAAATATTAGCAGAAACTAGGGAAGACAAATGTGGTAACACTATAATAATGGATAAACGTTATAACTGAAATAAATAAATAAATAAATAAATAAATACTTTATGAAGCAACTGTTTCAAGAACTGTCAAGAAAGGGAATTATTTTAGATCTAATCCTTAATGGAATGTAGGACTTGGCATGAGAGGTAATGGAGTTGGGTCTGCTGGGCAACACTAATCATAATGGGTTGAGCTCAGTAAATGGCATCTAAATATGGGCATAAAAAAAATCAGTGGCCAGTGCTATTCTATAAAGGGCGCTCTTTATAGAATAGCATTGGGTGCCGAACTGTGGGTGCATGTACTAACAACAATTGAAACCAGGTGTAAATCTGGCGTGCAAGTTGGGCTAGAAGAAAAGAACAGAAGAACAGCTCTCAAAATCAAAACAGCACCAAAACAGCAGAGGTGACACAAACAACACTAAGCACACTGAAAGTGCCACAAATTGTTTTACTATTGATATAAAAGACTCAACATGGGCCATGTTTCAGCCTATTGGCCTGCTTCTGGAACATGTCACAGCATTGCCTATGGTTTCTCAACCTCTATATAATACCGGGATAGATCACTTCATCCAGCCGCCAAAACACTAATCTACTAATTCTTTGTAGACTGGCACCACAGACATCCCAGCAGAACATAAAAGGTCCCAGGTACACATCTCACCATTACCCCCTTATATTGTATGGTGAGCCCTAAAACACCAAAAACCTCCCAACTGTACACCACTACAATAGCCCTTATGGCTGCAGGTGTCAACGATATGTGGGTACAGTAGGTTTCTGTTGGGTTTTAGAGAGATCATACTTTCCACCACAATGGTAACAGTTACAGTGGGAGATGGGCCTGGGTTCCCTTCTCTACAGTGCACTGCACCGACCACTAGGCTACTCCAGGGACCTGCTTGCTGCTTTAATAGAACTGGCCATAACATCTGAAGCTGTCATAGAGGCTGGTATGTACTATTTTATATTTTTTCAAATTCTTTTTCTGTTTTTTTCAATTACTAACACCAGCATGTTCTTAAAATTTTCTTTGTATGAGAGGAACATGCTGGTGTTAGTAATTGTCGGCGTACCTCAGGGTTCTGTTCTTGGTCCCCTCCTCTTTTCTATCTACACTTCTTCCCTTGGTTCATTAATCTCATCCCATGGCTTTTCCTACCATCTCTATGCTGATGACTCCCAAATCTACCTTTCTACCCCTGATATCTCACCTTGCATCCAAACCAAAGTTTCAGCGTGCTTGTCTGACATTGCTGTCTGGATATCTCAACGCCACCTGAAATTAAATATGACCAAAACCGAGCTTCTCATTTTCCCCCTCAAATCCACCTCCCCGCTCCCCCCATTTTCTATTTCTGTTGATGGCACTCTCATTCTCCCTGTCTCCTCAGTTCGAAACCTTGGGGTCATCTTTAACTCTTCTCTCTCCTTCTCTGCTCATATCCAGCAGATTGCCAAGACCTGTCATTTCTTTCTTTACAACATCCGTAAAATCCGCCCCTTTCTTTCCGAGCACTCTACCAAAACCCTCATCCACACCCTTGTCACCTCTTGTTTAGACTACTGCAATCTACTTCTTGCTGGCCTCCCACTTAGTCACCTCTCCCCTCTCCAGTCAGTTCAAAACTCTGCTGCCCGTCTCATCTTCCGCCAGGGTCGCTTTACTCATACTACCCCTCTCCTCAAGACCCTTCACTGGCTCCCTATCCGTTTTCGCATCCTGTTCAAACTTCTTCTACTAACCTATAAATGTACTCACTCTGCTGCTCCCCAGTATCTCTCCACACTCGTCCTTCCCTACACCCCTTCCCGTGCACTCTGCTCCATGGATAAATCCTTCTTATCTGTTCCCTTCTCCACTACTGCCAACTCCAGACTTCGCGCCTTCTGTCTCGCTGCACCATACGCCTGGAATAAACTTCCTGAGCCCCTACGTCTTGTCCCATCCTTGGCCACCTTTAAATCTAGACTGAAAGCCCACCTCTTTAACATTGCTTTTGACTCATAACCACTTGTAACCACTCGCCTCCACCTACCCTCCTCTCTTCCTTCCCGTTCACATTAATTGATTTGATTTGCTTACTTTATTTATTTTTTGTCTATTAGATTGTAAGCTCTTTCTTCTATGTTTGTGCAGCGCTGCGTATGCCTTGTAGCGCTATAGGAATGCTAAATAGTAGTAGTAGTAGTAGTAATTGAACCTCTTCCCTGAAGAAGACTTGAAACCTGGTCATGTCAGTGGAGGTTCCTGCAATTTTGAAACTAGCTGCCAGCTAAGTATTAGGAACTATTTTTTGAGAAAGTCTTTTGAAATATGTAGATTTGGCTATATCCTAGATTATAGATTTTGATGTATGGCATAAGTGGAACACTTTTATCAAGCTGTGTAGCGGTGCCGACTGAGCCCATTCAAAGTGAATGGGCTTTGCCGGTCTTACCGCACTGGCAACTGCGGCTTGATAAAGGGGGACTTTGTTGTTGTGTAAAACCCAAATATCTGGTGCTTTTGCCAAGCAGAAGTTCAAAGCTATAGAAGTAAAGTGGTCAGTTAATACTTAGGTATCTCTTTTACAATCTTGGAGCTAATTTCTTACTCTGCTAATGTTACTTTAGGATTAATTTATTTATTTTGCCGTACTTGTATCTTGATATTATAACATATTGTAAGCCATGTTGAGCCTGCAAATGGGTGGGAAAATGTGGGATACAAGTACAGCAAAATAAATAAATAAATCCTAAATTTAATGTGGAATTTAAATTTAATGCTGTACTGTGCAACACTATAAAATGGAGAAACTAAGGTCCGTACACTAATGTCTTTTGATTTTAGGGATGGGCACAGCAAACATTTTAACTTCTTTTTCCATCTTTTTTTCCCTTATTTTTGGACATTATTTTGGTTTATCTTTTATTAATAAAAATGTTTAAATAAGCATTAGAACTTTTGAATGCACGGGAATTGACTTGCTGTCATTAATTTTCAGGCTTGTTAAATTGCTTTTGCATGCAATTTTTCAGGTGCCTAAACAAGCTGAATGTGTGTGAATGAACGCACATCTCTTTCTGATTTCTTCAGGGAGTTTGAAGCTGGGTATCCAGAAGGAAGATTATGTTGAGCGGTAATATATAGATTCAAATATTCACACTATTACAATCCTGCTCTGTCAGCATGCTTACATAAGAGGATTAGATAGAGCTAATGCATTAAGAGGCATTGTTTTTTTGCATCCTGGCAAAGATATGCATGCATAATATCAACAATAAGAAGAAATATGAGAGAGAGAAATGTAACAAATTGACTTCAATTGAATTTGTGATGTTACAAAATCATGGTGGTTTCCTGCACTGTAAACATTACACTACACTTATGGTTTAAGTTGAAATCATGTACATTTGCTGTAATGATAACAACATTAGGAGATAGTTCTCATAATGTATAAATGCAGTTAGCATTGACCTGTTTCCATCTAAAGTAGACACAGAGTAATATAGAGCTCCTATCAATCAGGAGTTCCTTAGTGATGCATTAAGGCAGTTATTATTTGGCTGCTATGGGACCTTCATCTCAAATTTTCTAGTGCTGGTCCTGACATTATTATTTTTATGAATACGAGTTCCACATTGCTAGAAGATTTTTTTGTAAGTGTTTCACATTTGAGAAGCATATACTATAAAATCCAGCATGAATGAAACAGAGTTAGAATCTAGAAAGTGGCAAAGATGTGGTTTTAGAAGATTTGTGTACTCGGTGACAGAAGTGAAGGAGTCAATATAGATTGAGAACTTATTTGACAGGGTCAGGCTTACAAGTGAGAAAGTCAAAAACTAGTACATCAGATACACAACAGAAGCTCTGCAAGGAGAAATCTTAGAGGACTAGGATCAGATCTGCAAAATTTTCCGATTTGATGTGGCACTTCCAAGGTGGATGCCTGGACTGAGGACCTTCAGAAGGTCCCCCCTGCTTACCCTGGGCAGTCCACCTGACAATAGAAGTGGAGCCCATATATCTTGCATCAGATGAGAAGATGAGGTACACATATGAACCTGAGGCATTTCTCTGTGCTACAGCTTACTGAGAAGCCATCCTATGAATGCAGTGTGGGAAACCTCAAGATTATGCAAATAGAAGGGCGAGGTGGTCAAGAAGTAGTAAAGAGGGGTAGCGAGAATGGAAGGGATGAAGAAGGGCTAAAGAAATAGAGGCAATGCTGAAGCAACCAAGAGAGGGAAAGGATATAAGAGGGATAGACAGAGATGGAGAGAGATAGAGAGAGAGAGAGAGAGAGAGAGAGAGAAGAATAGAGACTGAGGGGGACAAGGAATGAGAAAAAGGAAAGGTTGAAGAGAACAGGAAGAAGGAAGAGAAGAAGAAAATAAGAGATGAGAGCTTGTTGAAGAGAGATAAGAAAAAGTGAAGGTGGAACAAATTTAATGTGCAAAATAAGAAATCAAATAGATGGACGATAGAATGACAAACGAAAGAAAGAAAAACACCACAAGATATAATTCAAGAGGTAAAAAGAGGTAAAGGAAACAAAAGTAAAATAGTAGATGATGGCAGATAAAGACCTGTATGGTCCATCCAGTCTGCCCAACAAGATGAACTCATATGTGCTACTTTATATGTATACCTGACCTTGATTTATCCTTGCCATTTTTGGGGCTTAGACCATAGAAGTCTGCCCAGTACTTTCCCTGCCTCCCAATCACCGGTGCTGCCACCCAATCTCTACTAAGCTTCTGAGGATCCATTCCTTCTGAACAGGATTCCTTTATGTTTATCCCACGCATTTTTGAATTCCGTTAACGTTTTCATCTCCACCACCTCCCGTGGGAGGGCATTCCAAGTATCCACCACTCTCTCTGTGAAAAAATACTTCCTGACATTTTTATTGAGTCTGCCCCCCTTCAACCTCATTTCATGTTCTCTAATTCTACCACCTTCCCATCTCCAGAAAAGATTTGTTTGCAGATTAATGCCTTTCAAATATTTGAACGTCTGTATGATATCACCCCTAAAATCATATTTTAAAACACTTTGGAAGAAATGATGCAATCATGTGCTTACAACCATATAATTGACAATCAGGTGAACTGCTGTTGTGCACCGTCACCTGACACATAGCCTGGGTTCTCAGACACTAATGGCAACACTACATTAAAAGAACAGAAAGATCCAAATCACCACCAAGTCCAAAAGGTTCTGTGATATTGATTTTGTAAATCCATTTTTGTTCAAGGCAGTTAACTAAGGGGGTCATTTGCTAAAGCTTAGCTCAAGTTATCTGCAGCAAGACTCATTTTATTTCTATGGGCCCTGCTGCAGATAACTCGAGCTAATCTTTAGTAAAAGGCACCCTAAATAACTAAATAAAATAAAGGTTTTCTAATTGTCACCTTCCCTTAGTCCAATCCTGACGCAATCAACAACACTTTTATACTAAATATGATCATATATTCAGTGATCCAACTTTCTGTGTAATGAATAGTGTCAGTAATGGACAGAGGGGAGGTGGCAATAAAAAAGCCCTTCTTGATGGCCCAGAAGGGTTAGTTTATCTACATACATACCTAAGCCTTTTTTGTGCACTATGGAGCAGATTCTATATATGGCACCTAAAAAATTAGCACTGAAATCAGTGCCTACTAAGCGTATCTATAATCAGTGCTTATTTTTAGGTGCCGATTATAGAATATGCTTAGTTGATATTTCAGTGCCGATATCTGCACGCATTCATTTATGCCAATATAAACCTGGTGTAAATCTCAGCGCATAGATTAAGGCGCACTGGGCCAAATTCTGTAACTAGGCTCCTAAATTTTGGAACACCCATGAACTGCCCATTTCCCCGCACATAACCACGCCCACTTTTGTCTCCATACATCAGAAGTCTGGCGCACATCATTACAGAATACACTTAGAGGGGCATAATTGAACGAAAACGCCTATCTCCATGGGCGTTTATCTCCGAGAACGGGTCCGTGAAGGGGCGGACCCAACCGTATTTTTGAAAAAAATAGACGCCCATATGTTATTCGCTAATTTGTGAGCTGGGCGTTTTTGTTATTCAGTGATAATGGAAAATGAAAGCGCCCAGCTCAAAAACGAATACATCCAAGGCATTTGTTCGTGGGAGGGGCCATGATTCGTAGTGCACTAGTCCCCCTCACATGCCAGAACACCAACCGGGCACCCTAGGGGGCACTTTTACAAAACAAAAAAAAAAGGTAAAAGAGCTCCCAGGTGCATAGCACCCTTCCCTTGTGTGTTGAGCCCCCCAAATCCCCCTCAAAACCCACTGCCCACAAGTCTACACCATTACTATAGCCCTAAGGGGTGAAGGGGGGCACCTACATGTGGGTACAGTGGGTTTGGGGGGGTTGGACGACTAACGCATTAAGCAGCACAATTGTAACAGGTAGGGGGGGGATGGGCCTGGGTCCACCTGCCTGAAGTCCACTGCACCCCCTAATAAGTGCTCCAGTAACCTGCATACTGCTGCCAGGGAGGTGGGTATGACATTTGAGGGTGAAAATAAAAAGTTGTGAAACGTCATATTTTGTGCTGGGAGGGGGTTTGTGACCACTGGGGAAGTCAGGGGAGGTCATCCCCGATTCCCTCCAGTGGTCATCTGGTCATTTAGGGCACTTTTTGGGGCCTTATTCGTGGAAAAACAGGGTCCAGGAAAAGTGCCCTAAATTCTCGCTGAAATCGCATATTTTTCTTCCATTATCGGCGAAAGGGCGCCCATCTCTGTTCGCCCGATAACCACGCCCCAGTTCCGCCTTCGACACGCCTTCGACACGCCCCCGTCAACTTTGTCCGCATCCGCGACGGAGTGCAGTTGAAAGCGTCCAAATTCGGCTTTTGATTATACCGCGTTATTCGTTTTTGTGAGATAAACGCCCATCTCCCGATTTAGGTCGGAACTTGGGCGTTTTTCTCGTTCGATTATAAGCAGGTTAGCGAGTTGTGCGGCTAAATTCTAATCAGTGCCAATTAGTGCTCATTATTTATTTTATTTATTCATGAGATTTATACCCCACATTAGCCCGAAATAGACTCAAGTTTAATGTGGCTTGCAAACAATAAAGCGAATAAAACATAATAATGTACAGAATATAACAAAAATTACAATAAGTTCAAGAAGCAAATAAATACATGTGCAGTAAGTAACCAGGGATTTAGACTGTCTCAAGGACAAAATGGCAAGATTTTCCATTTTTCGAATTAATGGCCATGCGCTAATGTTGTGCGAGCTCTTACCACCACTATTTTGTAGGCGGTAAGGGCTCACATATTAATCCTTTGCTGATCTGTTAGCACATGGCAATGCTGATGTGCTAACCAATCAGCACATAAACGCCCACTCTCTCCCCCTGACGTACCTCCTCAGCTCCAAAATAAAAAAAATATCTTTTAGCATGTAGCACACACACATTTGAAACTTAAACCAAAACAGAAGAAGATACCTTTGCAAAGTCCAAGCACAACAAAACAACAGCAAAAGTGACAAAAAAATGAGTCCAAATGATGAGCGTATAAAGATGTGGTGCTTTATTATGCTCAAGAAGCGACTCAACACAAATTTGTGTTTTGGCTAAAAAGGCTCCATCAGGAGTCTGTAAATCAGGGGCGTAGCCAGACCTCACGGTGGGAGGGGGCCAGAGCCCAAGGTTGGGGGCACATTTTGAACCCCCACCGCCGCCACACCTCGTTTCGCCTCCTCGCCCCCCCCCCACATCTTGCCTCCCCCCCACCGCCTCGCTCTAGCCTTTTTCAGCGCCGGTCTCCAGTGCAGCCGTGTTTGCTGCCTGTCCCCTGCTCCTCTTTCTTCTTGCTCCTCCTGTGCACGCTGACGCTGAGCGTCACCTTGCACAGGAGGAGCAAGAAGAAAGAAGAGTAGGGGGCAGGCAGTGAACGCAGCTGCGCTGGAGATCAGCGCTGAAAAAGGCTTCGGCTGATGGGGGTTGGGGACCCCCCGCCAGCCAAACCAGGGGCCCGGACAATATTTGCGGGGGCCCAGGCCCCCATGCCCCCCATAGCTATGCCCCTGCTGTAAATATATGTTTGTGGAAATACAGGTGGCTTGTTTTTAAGTCAAATATGGCCCTGTGCTAAATCAATTATGTGTAAATCGGTCACTGTTGTTCTGCTCTGCATATGCTGCTCTGGATGGCTGGTGATGTAATGCATGCACTACAACTGATTTAGCTTAGGACCATATTTTTCTTAAAAACAAGCCACCTGTATTTCCACCAAAATATGTTTACAAACTCCTGATGAAGGCTTCTTGAACATAATATCGCATCGCAGCTTTATACGCTCATTATTTGGACTCCCTTTTGTCACCTTTGCTGTTATTTTGTTGTGCTCACATTTGAAACTTACCATGGGATGTCTCAGTGCATCCTGCTGTAATCCCTTTTAAACTGTGGTAAGCAGCTTAGTAAATGGACACCTACAGTGGCGTTCCTAGGGGGGCTGACACCCAGGGCGTATCGCTGATGCGCCCCGCCCCCTGGGTGCAGCGCCCCCCGGATGCAGCACGCCCCCCCCAGTGAAAGGACACCCCCTGTGAAAGAACCCCCCCGGGTGTACGCCGCTGGGGGGGGGGGGGTGCTGCGCGCACCTGTCCTTCGTTCGTTCCATGCTCTCTCTGCCCCGGAACAGGAAGTAACCTGTTCCGGGGCAAAGGGAGCATGGAACAAACGAAGGGCAGACACATGCGGCACCCCCCCAGCGGCGTGCACCCGGGGCAGACCGCACCCACCGCCCCCCCCCCCAGGAATGCCACTGGACACCTATGTGACTAAAGCTAGCAGTCAGAACTTGAGCTGTCTATATTTCTCTTTTGTTTCACTGCCTGCAGGCCTAGCTTCTTGAGCTTTGTATTTTGGTTTGTGTGTGTACATTTTTTGTTTCTAATTTGTGGTCACCTTTTCTGAGGTTCAGACTGTATTTTGTGTGTATTAATGTAGGTGAGGGTTCCTGCAGGTAGCATGCAGTTTCTATGTATGTGTAAAAAATAACTGCATAGACATGTTTTACGGAAATTAAAGGGTTTTTTTTTGCATGCATTAATCAAATTGGACATGCTTGAATTTTGCAAATAAATTCCAAAAATGGACCAAACCACCCCCCCCCCCTTAAAATGAGAACATAAGAATTGGGGTTAAATAATGTATTCAATGTAAGACAAAAAAAGAAAAAGTGAAAAAATATATCTGGTGTGGAAAAAAAATGATTACTTTTTTGAGCAAAATTCACTTTTAAAGAGCCAGAAACCACTTTCCCTGCAAAATACTGAGGGGCCCTTTTACAAAGGCACGGTAGGCTCTACACATGTGCAGCATGCGCCGAAATGAGACTACCACCAGGCTAGTGCACCCCTAGTGGTAATTTTAGATTTGACATGCACCCATACAGCTGGGACAAATTATTATTTTAATTCCTATGTGCACGGCATTTTGGGTGTTAATAGGCAGTTGGTGCATGCTAACCGGTCACTGCACATGTAGCATGTGAGCTCTTACCAATAGATCAATGGGTGGCATTAAAAGCTCAGGCTGTAAATAGGCGCGTGCTGGTTTCAATTTTACTGCAGGCCTTTTTCCTGGCCTATTAAAAACAAGTTAATATCAAACTGAACAGTATGGGCTGTTAATCCCAATTACGTAATCTAATACTGCAGAAACTGATAAACAGCCAAACACAATCCTCAAGGGTTGTGTAGAATGAACATATAACAATGAAAAAATGGGAAACCCCTCAGAAACCAAGGTGTTTACCAAGGTCTGACCAACAGGACATTGATATACAGTATATATAAGATTTTTATGTCCGTGATCTAGTCTCTTTCATAGGGTTAATTTTCCCACTTCCTTTCAATCAAAAGAGCCCATATTAGAGCCTGAATTTCAAATCATTACTGAGTAAACATGCTTCTCACAAGCCATAACAGAGCATAGATTGACTTAGCTTATGACATGGTTGGCTTGATAACCCCACAATTCAACTGCACATTTTCTTTCAACGGGGCCCTAAACGTTTCACCCACTTCAGGGCTTCATCAGGAACCACCAGTTTAATCATAGTAGGGGTTTAGATTTCCAGTTGATTGAACTTCACTTGGAAACCTTGGTTTCTGAGGGTTTCCCCTGTTTTTTCATTGTTATATGTTCATTCTACACAACCCTTTAGGATTGTGCACTATTAAAAACAAGCCCTTTTCCCCAGATGTGGTAAAAACTGACCCAGCGTGCACCAAAAACCTGCGCCCACACTATCGCAGGACAGTTTTTACAGCGGCTTAGTAAAAGGACCACTGAATCACAACACTCATTGTATTATAAGCTAAGGAGCCTCGTGCATTTAGGGGATCTTTTTTTTTTTCATCTTCTTCTTCTTCTCATTAAGACATTTGTATCCCACATTATCCCGAGCAAGCTCAGTTTCAATGTGGCTTACATTTAAGAAAAACATCAAAAATATAATACAGTCAGATAATGAATTATATCATTTTAGCATTTTAGGAATAATTGTGTGTTTTCCATGAAGTTAGGCTAATGATTAGCATGCGCTAAACGCTAGAGATGTCCATAGGAATATATGGGAGAAAATCCGCCAGAAAAGCGGAGAACTCAAACACCCCACGGTAAAGACAATGTTACAGAAAAAGTGGGAGAGCGACCAAGGATGCCAGAAACTGGAGGATGTTGAATGATAAACAGTTTTATTGATAAATTTGAAGACTGTTTATCATTCAACATCCTTCAGTTTCTGGCATCCTTGGTCGCTCTCCCACTTTTTCTGTAACATAGGAATATATGGGCATCTCTAGCATTTAGCACATACTTATTTTTAGCATGCACTGAAAATGCTAGCACACCTTTATAAAAGGCCCACTAAATGAAGCAGATACAGAAGAATGCATCAGAGAGCAGAGCAAGGCCTATAGGCCCATGTAGAGAAGATTGTTTTGGGATTTTCTCACTATGGGACCCTGTACTAAAGAGTTTTAAGCCCTAACATCATAGCATTTTTTGTAGTTTTCCCTTTTCTGCACCCTAACCATGTGTTATTTATTTTTAAAAAATACATTTTGTTAGGGGTATGTTATGGGCAGGGGATGGGTGAGAGGGGTGTTATTCAGCCTGCACATTCTGATTAGCGTGTGCTAACTGGATAATGCAGACAACACAGGAGAAATTAGCACCCCATAAACAGAAGGCAGTAAGAGCTGCTGCATTAACCTTTTTTCAGATACTGAGCACTAATGGCAATATTAGCAGACATCCTGCAAAAAAAAAAAATGTTGCATTCAATTACGGCATAGAGTACAGAAAAGTCCAGCATTAAGATGCACTAAGCCCAGATTCTAGTCCCATTTAGTAAAAGGGCCCCTATGTGAGGTCTCCTTGTAACCTGTTTAAATAATTGCTTACATTTGCCCAAATTGGCATCCCAAGTAGCAGTTAATCTGCTCCATGATGCACAGAGATACTGGGGCAGATGCCTAAGAATGCTATAACTGTATATTTTGCTATATGTCATGTATATTCTAATGAAATGATTTTTAAAACCTTGTCTTTCTGTGTGGCTTTTAGGGTTCTTGTGATCTTTAATGTCTCTATTAGGGAAACAGTGTGAAAACTCAGAAGTGCTTGGTCTTCCATTGTGCATTCATTCAGAGGTCATTGCTCTGCAGCATGGTGTTGGCTCTGAGTCATTCTGTTTCCTGTCCTATAAAACTTCTCATGTAAGCAGAGGTCACAGACAATTTTTTTGTGCCCCACAATAAAATAATAGACTTTCTGTTCTCAGAGCATCTGTATTGAAAAATAAACTCACAAGCCTTTTGCGGTAGACTCTGCTCAGTTCTATTAAGCAGAAAAGGAATCATATTCAAAAGAAAACTGCTGTGTGCTCAGTATATAATCATGAATGCTATCTGAGGCAACAGCCTTACAGCTCTACAATCATATTCATAATATTCTCCATTCTCAAGATTTAATGTAACATTTTCTATAAAATCCAGCAAAGAAATAACTTTTTATTTACTGGTGGTCTCCCTGTCAATATACATTTGATCTTGTTTCAGAATAACTCTAGTGATTTTCATGATTGTTCATCTTGCTTCAGTTGTATTCTACTTAAGTAGCAGGCATGCACCATAGTGAAAAAGAAATGTGATGGGTTCAAAACATTCCCACAATTTTTATTTTTCCTCTGTTTTCTTTTAATTCTTCATGATTATGATCACCACTTCTATAACTTAAATTTTTCTGAGAATTTTTAATTCAGAACTTCTATGAGGACTATAACCAATGGGCAGTTATCTTGATCTCAATGACAATGTGCTCTACAGTGCGTCACCGTTTCATTTTAGGCTTTCTCAGGAGCATCATTCATTCTCGGCACCAACAGTACCCCTATAATCCAGGGCCGTGCCTAGGGTCTCTGGTGCCCCCCTGCAGACTATCGGTTGGCGCCTCCCCCCCCCCGTCCAGCAGAGCAGGAACAGAAGGGAGCAGGCAAGTAAGCCGGACCTCAGGAAAAAATAGCACTGTATGTATCCCTCATCGATAAGTCTCTGACTCTAAAGTTTAGCAATTTCATTAAAGCAAAATGTATTTTCACATATCACATCCTATCCAAGGAGAATGTTTTATATATGTCACCCGTCTGTGGTAAAACTTCACACAGTATCAAAATACCTCTAATATGTAGTCGTGCCAGCCGAGGAAACTAACTGTGCTCAGCTCACAAGAGACAGAGTGAACATAAAATAAAACTTCATCCTTAAAAGATAATATCGGATGAATGCATGAAGGTGAATATGAATTCCTGTGAATGGAATCAATTTGATTTACAATAAATCCAGATACTACTCCCTCATATATATAACAAAAAATTATTTAAGTGGAATGGAATTATTTGACTGTACTGGTAAACAGAAAGAAATACTCTATTGCATTCTAATCTCCTTTGCACCAAAGGATATAATTCAGATCAAACATTTATCTCTGATCAACTATCTCAGATCAAATATTTATTTCAGATCAAATATTAAGGTTTCCTTGCTTACAGTCACTTAAATCTACCTAGCCTTTATATAGCTTATAGGATTTAAACACTCTTAAACTGAAATTCACCCTTTTCTATTCTTCATAAACTTCAAGTAATCCTGAAATATTCAGATCCTTTTCTCACTAGAGAAACTTCAATCGCCACCAATCTCTTTTCACTTATATTTTCTCATTTACCACAATCAGGCACTCTTTTATAACTTCAGTCAACAAAAACAGGAAGTCACAGCTGGATGTCTCTCTTGGCAAAGGACAGCTCTCACTCTGTTCACTTCCCGAGCAGATTTCTTAACAGAAGCTGATCATCCAATCAGAGAGCTCTATTTGAATGCAGATTAACATACAGACACTCATGGGAATGTTTAGTGAAAAACACCGGACTAATTTGCATATGATTTAAACAAATCTGAGCATATGACAACCAAGTACAGACTCCCAGCACCTGAATTCTGCAATTAGATTTAAGGCAAATATTTTTAAAACTTATTTTTAGCACTTTTAAAATTTCAGGTTCTCTTTAATTTGAATGCTGTTTCAAGCTCTGAAACTCACCCTGACTGAGGAGCTAGCCCCAAACTGAAGCATAAATAGCAATCTGGTTGTATTCTCATGTAACTTGAAGAGCATGCCTGCCTCAATTAATACTGCACCTTTGCATGAAAAGGGGAGGGTAGCGGAAATAGGGGAATCACAAGTTCAGGTGAAAGATTTTGCAAATGAGCAGACGCAGGGCAGTGGCGCCCCCCTGCGGCGCTTACCTCGCTCCCTTCTCGTGTTCTCCTGCTGTGGCATGTTTGAGTCTCAAGCTTCACTTTCTTCCTTGTCAGATCTTCTTGGAATTGGATCACCAATTTTCCAAAGCAACAATCCATTGTTTCATGGCAACTGTACTAACTGGTAACTGGGCCTTTTGTTTAACTAGGTCCTCCCAATACACTTACCACAGTAGGCCTCAAGTTGCAGGCACAAGGAGTCTAAGTGAGGGGAACAGGAAGGTCTTTCTTATTGCAGCCCAATATCCATGCTGGAGGGATGGTTTAATGACATCTCACCTAATTGATTTTTCACAGAGTCTGTTGAAAAGAGGTCTAACCACCATGTGGGTGATAGGGTGCTTCAGTCAATGGTGTCACCTTCTGCTTTCCAGTCTCTGGGCTTCCAAAACAGAAAGATTAGGTTCCCTTGGCTCAGAGATTGCAGCAACACAGGCAGACTGTCTGAAAGGCTTCCTGTCTTCCATGGTTCACTATGGGAGTTATTGCCTGAGGGGCTGTGGGACTTGGTGCATGAAGTTCTGTGGGATGTTCTATCTTCTCCAAACATTAAGGCACTGTCTGGTAATAGGATGCAGGTTGCAGAGGTGTCTCCTGTCAACTCCCTTTCAAACACCAATATCATCCCTCACGGATGAGGGGAGATATGATTGAGGCCTACAAAATCCTGAGTGGTGTAGAATGAGAAAAAGTAAATTGATTTTTTTACTCGTTCCAAAAGTACAAAGACTAGGGAACACTCAAGGAAGTTACATGGAAATACTTTTAAAACAAATAGGAGGTAATATTTTTTCACTCAATGAATAGTTAGGCTCTGGAACTCTTTGCTGGAGGATGTAGTAACAGCAGTTAGCGTATCTGGGTTTAAAAAAGGTTTGGACAAGTTCCTGGAAGAAAAGTCTATAGTCTGCTATTGAGACAGATATGAGGAAGCAACTGCTTGCCCTAGGATCGGTAGCATGGAGTGTTGCCATGATTTGGGTTTCTACCAGGTTCTTGTGACCTGGCTTGGCCACTGTTTGAAACAGGATACTGGGCTAGATGGATCACTCTTATGTTCTTATATTGGAGCACTATGAGCATCCAACAAGGAAGAAAGACAGTCTTGGCATTCATATGACACTCATACCATGGAATCCTCTATGGCAAGTCACACCCTATATCACATATGTTAAAGGATATGGTTCTTGCTAGGCATGTTATAGCAGTTAAACTTTTACTCACAGTCTCAGTGCACTGCAGCAGCATACTCTTGGATTGGAGCTCCAATGTAAGTCTCAGACTGGGTTGAAGACAATCTAAATTCCCAAACTGGTGTGCTACTCTGATAGACCTCTCTTTATCCATCACTCGATCAGTGGCAGTTGTGGCCTTTAGAAAGGTCTTCTTAGCTAGGATGCTAAACATTCAAATCAGTATTTTCAAAGCCCGTTTTCCAGATGTTTTTCTATGCAGTTCATCTGCAGTGCATCCACATTTCAAGGGGGGTTAGTGGGGTGTGTTAAGGGTGGGATTTGGATGTTCCTAAGACCTGGACATTTTCATGTTGTTCCATTATGGCTAAAAAATGTCCAGGACTAAAACTAAGATGTTTTGAGATAGACTTGTTTTAATAATGACTAAGTCACAGAAAAGTGCCCTAAATGACCAGATGACCTCTGGAGAAGTAAAGGAATGATCTCCCCTTACTCTCCAAGTAGTCACTGACCCCCTCACACCCCCCACCAAAGATGTAAAAGAAACAGTACATACCAGCCTCTATGACCGCCTCAGATGTTATAGTCAGTCCTATTAGAACAGCAAGTAGGCCCCTGGAGTAGCCTAGTGATTGGTGTAGTGCACTATGGAGAAGGGGAACCAAGCTCATAATGCACTCTGTTACACTTGTGGTGGAAAATATGAGTCCTCCAAAACTCACAAAAAAACCTACTGTGCTCACATATAGGTGATACCTGCAGCCATAAGGGCTATTGTAGTGGAGTACAGTAGGTTTCTGGCAGGTTTTGGAGGACTCACTATACAATATAAGGGAGCAATGATGAGATGTGTACCTGGGAGTTTTAGGTGAAGTCCACTGTAGTGCCCCCTAGGGTGCCCCACTGCTCTGCTGGGATGTCTTTGTGGCCAGTCTATTGCAGATGCTGGATCCACCTACATCCCAATAGCTTGATTTTGTATATTTTTCACTTGGAATTTTTTTTTCAAAAGTATACCAAAAAGATAAATGCACAGAGCATAAAAACAGCTAGCAAGTGGCCATTTTTGGAAAAAAAAAAAAAAGGTGTTTTGCTGTTTTGAAAATTGCTATATTTGCTATTCGGATTCTGGACATTTTGTTGGATTTGGTTGTCATATTGAAAATGCCCTTCAATACCTCCTCCAGTAATGTAGATCCTGAATGGAGTTTCTTTCTCCTTGTCCCATTGACATGAGTATCCTTTACATTCACTTCACATTAGACACAAACTCAGTGGTCATGGGAGGCTTCATTCAAGACAAAAAAAAACTGAGTAGACCCAAAGGCTGAGCCTTATATTAAAAGCATTACTTCTCACACAACAATCTCTTATCTACCACATAGATAAGGGTCTCAGACATATATAAGAGCAGGTAATACCATTGCAGCCAACCCAGGATGGGAATGCTGTAACCAAATGGTGTACACCTTCTCTCAGTTCTTATTATGGTCCTGAATGTAGAAGCATACTGGGCTGGTGAAGGTACAGAAAAGATCTTTACAAAAGAATGCAAGTGAAAACAATGGGAAGCAAATGAAGGGATTTTAACATTGTCAACAGAGTGCATAATAATTTTCCCTGAAGAGTAGCCAAGGCAATTTGAAAGAGTTAGTTTCCATGGAAATTCCTTTGAATATTGCCCCATTATGGCTTATATTGATTGCTCAGCTGAACTCCCTCCATTTTAACACTGCAGTTATTCAGGTACAGTAGAGTTGACAGCTACTTCTTATGAGCATCAATTATCTGGTTTTTTTTTTTAATTTCACTATTTGCATTACTTTCTAAATAGGAGCAGTATAAGTTCTTTGGACTCCACTATCATAATTTACTGTATGTGCTTTCATATAACTATGACCTAGAAACAGTGATAAAAAACAAACTGTCAGCCATTATGAATAAATTAAGAATAGTCTTCAACCCCCTGTGGACAAGTTTAGCCCCCAAGCCAATCTTTAATTAAAGAAGGAATTGCAAAATACTCCTTGGAGATTATCTTTATTGAAAACTTACCAAAGCATACAATGTATTTATTTAAAACAAAACCTCATTTTCATCTGAGTCCTGACAGTAGAAAGGCATTAAAAGTAAAACAAAAGAATTATATTAATCACATATATAGTTGATGAAATTGTAATATTCATAGTAGGAAGCAGGTTTGTTTATTCAAATTTTTTAAACTGCCTTATGCATAGGACAAGGTGGTTTATAGGGTAATTTGAAAGGAAAGACATGCCAAGTTGCAAATAGGAAAGCAAAAGCACAATCATACAAGATGTACAGAAACAAAAATAATCATTGGTAAAAATAGCATAATCTCAATAGTATAGTAAAAGCCGTCTAGAACAAATACAGGCTGGTATTCATAGCTTCCAATTCTCAGACAGTTCCCCAAAGGCTAGATTAAAGAAATGTGCTTTCAGAATTGTCCTAAATTTTCTGTAAGATAGTGCTGAATGAAGAGGTAAAGTGGGATGATTCCACAAAGCTGGAGCCATAAGAAAAAACTGGAGGAGTGGCCTAGTGGTTAGGGTGGTGGACTCTGGTCCTGGGGAACTGAGTTCATTTCCCACTTCAGACACAGGCAGCTCCTTGTGACTCTGGGCAAGTCACTTAACCCTCCATTGCCCCAGGTACAAATAAGTACCTGTATATGTAAGCCACATTGAGCCTGCCATGAGTGGGAAAGCACAGGGTACAAATGTAACAAAAAAAAATTATTTTGTTTTATATTTTTTTTACCAGGGTTGTATTCTATTCTGACTCTGTTTCTTTTTTAAATGATTATTATGTAAATCTCTCTGACTTGTCTGACAAATAGGGTGGTATATCAATGTTTTTAATTATAATTCTATAAACTTTCATGTCCAATTTTACACTTAGGACTAGATTCTATAAATGGGGCTGAAAAATCGAGGTTGAAAAATTTAAACACTAAGGATCTGGAGGGCCCTTTTACTAAGGTGCGCTGAAAAATGCCTTGCGGTAGTGTAGGCGTAGGTTTTGGGTGTGCGCCAATCCATTTTCAGCATGCCTGTAATAAAGGCCTTTTTAAATTTTTGCCGAAAATGGACATGCGGCAAAATCAAAATTGCCACAAGTCCATTTTGGGTCTGTGACCTTACTGCCAACCATTGACCTAGCGGTAAAGTCTCATGCAGTAACCGGGTGGTAATAACGTACACGTGTCAAATGCCACTTGATGCGTGTCTGAAACGCGCATCCAAAAATAAAAATTATTTTTCAGCTGCGCGTATTGGATGTGTACCAAAAATGAAATTACCGCAAAAGCCATGTGGTAGCTGGGTGGTAACTCCATTTTGGCATGCGTGGGGTGTGTGTAGACATTTATGTGGCTTATTAAAAGGGCCCCTGGGCTCATTATAGAATAGCTAACCCCCAGATTCTATACAGTGCACCTAGTGTTCCATGCTAAAATCCAAGCGTATTCTATAACAATGCATACAAATTAATTGGCTTAACATGCCAATCAGTGTTGTCAACATGCACTTAACAATCAAGAATGAGCACTAATTGGCAATAATTAGAATTTACACACACAACTCCGTAAGCGTATTCTGTAATGCACTGTGCCTAAATTTTAAAGTGTGCAGGCAAAAAGAAGTGTGGTTATGGGTGGGGAAATGGGCATTTTGTAGGTGTTCTGAAATTTATGTGCACTATTAAAAAATATGGCCCAATGTGCCTAAATCTATGCACCAGGATTTACGCCATATTTTCATTGGTGTAAATAGATGTGCATAGTTTTAGGTGCTAGGATATCAACTAAGTGTATTCTTTATACTGCGCCTAAATCTAGGCGCTGCTTATAGAATATGCTTAGGCAGAAATGTTTTCCATGTGGATTGTACAGGTGCCATATATAGAGTCTGGCCCTAAGCACATAAATGGTGCCTAACTTCAGGAGCTGGCAATTATGCCCAACAAGTCTGTTCTGTAACAATGCATGTAAGTTCTGGGAAACCCCCATAGAATGCCCCCCTGAAATACCCCTGCCCATGCCCCCTTTAAATTAAGCATATAGGAATTCCATGCACATCGTTATAGAATACGATGTGCGTGCAACTCTCAATTAAGGCCAATTAATGCCAAGAATTGTTTTTTAGCAGCAAATTATTGGCACTGATTGTCTCATTAATCAATTACATTGAGCATGCAAATTGACAATGTGCACTGGTTTGTGTATGCAACTTTAGTCACCATATATAGAATCTGAGGGTCAGCGTACAAAGTTGTACATGCAAGTTATAGAATAGTGTCAGCTGTTCATATAACTTAATTTAATAGATAGCTGCTAATTGGCATTAGCAATCAATTGTTGTCTATAATTGGTGTTAGTTGGCACAAATAATTTATTTATTTATGATATTTTATACCACACGTTATCCCAAACAACCACAGGTTCAATGTGGCTTACAAAGCACAGTTAGAACAAGCAGATAAGTAAAAACAATGTATAACACTTAATATTAAAAAGTACAAAACCAGTTGGTATTTGGTAGAGAATTCCATGATTTGGTACCTTGAAAAGAGAAATCAACAGAGAACACATTTATAGGTAATTATCTTGTAATTATGAAGATGAAGTCGAAGATCATTTCTGGTGTCAAAGCGAACATTATGCAGAGGGAGCCTTACCAAAGATTGAGGTAATCTGGCACTGCACCATAAATTATTTGGAAAGTTAGGGCACAGAGCTTGCAGATTACCCTAGCTTTAATAGGGAGCCAATGCAGCTTACACAATAAAGGAGTAGCAACTAATCTGAGCTGGGAAACTGTAAATTGCATGCATAAAATCCATCACATGCAATTACAAGGGGGTTTGGATGTAGGAGGGGCATGGGCGAGTCAGGGGCATCACAGCACTTCTGCATGTGGATACTATAATACTAGCACTTACGTGTCTAACTTCCCTGTCAACTGCATTTATATCCTCTACCACTGATGCAGGATACTTAAATTCCAAAGTGCTCCGAAAGCAGTGGTCACAGCACAAACTGTCTCATTAAAAACATTTGAGACACTGTTTCCATTGTGACCATTGCTTTTGCAGTACTTTGAAATTTAAATATCCTGCATCTGTTTTATAACAGTGGTGTGTGCTTACAGACACAGCATTGTCTGCATTGGTTCTATATAGAACCTCTGATGAAGGCCAATGTGCCAAAACACGGCCTGTGTTGGGTTTTGCCTGTATGTACCACTGACAAATAAATAATTTGAAACATTATAGTTCCAAATCCTTGAAATTTGGTATGTTTGTACTTGTGATTGTGGTGACTTCTGCTCCTCGTTTGGCTTGTGCTTGTAGTTTTTTCTGGAAGACTTTTGGTTCTACTTTTGTTTCTTTTATATCCTCTACAACATACATGACATTGTAAGAGTGTAAAGATTGCCTGTGGTCTAAGGCTTCTACACTGCCACTTTGGTTAACCTCATCCTCATCCCACAGTGAGGACAGCTGTTGGTATATCCTCTGCAGCAGGGCAGGTTTCAGCCACCTCAAGGTTTGACGTTTGGCCTTTATCTCTTTCTCAACAGCCTCTCATCCACCTCTCTCTCCCTGACTTGTTTCCCTATCATTTGTTTGGTATATTCTACCATCTCCATAAAATATTCATCCTTAGGTGTATTTATTTTCTTATATATCCCATGCAAGATATCAAAACCATTTATAGCCAGGGACAGTAGATATTTTTCTGTCCCTGGAAGGCTCACAATCTAACGGGTTCTTTTACAAAGCTGCGGTAAGCACTAATGTGTGCTTATCGCAGCTAAAAATGCCTTACTGCGAGGGCACTATGGCAATTTTGGGATGGAGTGTGCTATTCATGGGTCTAGGGGCGGCAAGTGAATGTGCTTTGTGTTAATCGATTAGTGCAGCTACATTGCCGTATGCTAACTGATAAGCATGTGATTATCTCATGAGCCCTTGCCAACTATACAATAGGTGGCAGTAGGGGGCTCACGCACTAATGGCCACAAACATGGCCATTAATACAGAAAATAGAAAAACTGGCCATTTTATCCATGCAGGAAAAATGGCCTTAGCGCATGGGAATGACCTGTGTAAGGACATGCTAATGCCACTTTTTACCGCCATTGGGTAAAAGGTCCCCTAAGTTTGTACCTGAGACAATTGAGGGTTTAGGAGGGAATTCTAGAAATGGCAGCCACAGATAGGCGCTGGGAAGATCTGCACTAAACTAGTATTTTGTAAAGGGTGCTCTGTGCAGAGTATCTTTTGTAGAGTACTAGTTTTTTAGCATGAATTTCGTGCCTAACTTTGGGCATGGCACTTATTATGCCTGGTAAAACCTGGTGTAAATGCAGGCATGCAACCAATAGTTTGCAAAAACAGTCCGTAGCACTTAAATCTATTCGAAACTATATAGGCATAATATTAGAAATTCAAAAATTGTGCCTATCACTTATAAACAAGTTAAATTGCCCATACCATCAAAGCAATAAATCTTCAAAATCACAGTTCACACTTCTATATTTTTTATGTATTTTTTTGTGACCTCAGCAGTGCTGCTCAACAGATTAATTTTTTACTGCAGAACTGGATGCACACAAATTGCCATAGGTCAATATTTTAACATTGTTGATCTTCACTTTTTAATCCTTTTGATGCAAAAAAGTCTGATTTCAAAGGAGAAGTCGGCTAGGTAATACTGTTCCTACATGGCACGTTTTCCATTCGTTATAACAAGGAACCCCCTTATGTTGCCAAACCAAACCATCTTTTGCCTGTTCAGCTTTCCAAGTGAATGTGAAACATGTGCCATGTCCAGTATCCTCTAGCAGACTTCTTCTTCTTTGAAATCAGTTGAGTATATATATTTTAAGAAGACTTTTTTGCATTAAAAGGATTAAAAAGATAAAAAATGTTAAAATATTGATCTATGACGATTTGTGTGCATCTAGCTCTGCAGTAAAAAATCTGTTGAGCAGCACTACTGAGGTCACAAAAAATTATATATAAAATCTAGAAGTGTGAATTGTGATTTTGAAGATTTAGGGCCTATTTACTAAACCATGCTGTAGGCGTGCTAAAAATTAGCATGCTCTAACTATAGAGATACCCATTATATTCCTATGGGTGTCTCTAACATTAACGTGTGCTAATTTTTAGTGTGCGCTAAAAAGTTTGCGCGCCTACAGTGTGACTTAGTAAACGGCCCACATTTCTTTAATGGTATGGGCAATTTACCTTGTCTGTAAGTGATAGGTGTGCAACTAATGGCATAGATGACTCTATTCTATAACATCACACCTAATTTCTAGGAATACCCCTGACACACCCATGCCCCTCCCATGGCCACATCCCCTTTTTGAGTCACACGCATGAATATTTAGGTGTGCATTTTATAGAATAGGGTGCAGGACAGACCTGTGTGTAAATCCAAATGACTGCCAATTAACACCAATTATTGGTTAACTGCTTATTAACTAATTAGTTTGTGTGTGGATCTGAGATCTGTGCCCAAATTTGGGTGCCTAATATACAACCTGGGGGTAAGTGACTAGTCCAAAATCAGAAAGAGCCACAGTAGGATCTGAGCCAGGTTCCCCTAGTTCTCAGCCTCCTGTATATGTTATGTATAATCATTAGGCTATTCCTTCAGATTTCCCTAGCACTCTTTTTTTGTTTGTTTGTTTTTAACACTTATCCATGTGCAGCTGCTGTTCTGCCTTTCAGACAGGTAGCCTTGTGTCTTGCAAAAAAGGCAGGCGTACCACAAAAATACCAGCAGAATCAAAAGAGTGTGCACTAAAACAAAACAACAACAGCAGCAGCAGCAACAAAACCAAGAGAAGCAGAGCTCTGTGTTTCACTAAATAAAACCTGACATGGTTTGCCAACAGGCTGCATCAGAGGTTAATGTTGCAATATATAAAACTGAATCTGAAGAATGCCAACACAACGATGAATTCAACAGTTCGTTTAGTATATGGGATGTCAAAATATCATGTTAGTCCTTGTTTTCAGAAATTGAATTAGTTACCCATGTAAGATAGAATTAAATTTAAGCTGTTGACGATGGTCCATTGCTGTGTACATCAGACTGTCTTCATTTGTACTTCAGTGGATACTTAGTTCGGGCAATACCTGTTTGTTGGAGATTCCCCATTTCTGGTATTTCCAATTGTTTTGTTTAGAGGACACTGTCACAGGTCCAACAGAGTAGAACAATCTCCCTGGACCCCTCAGGACTCAGCTGAGAAATCATTTGTTGCAGCAGGCTAAATAGTGACTTTGGTGACTGAAGGACACAGTACAGTGATGAGTGTGCTTGTCTTGTATTTGATGAGTTTTGTTCACCACTTTGGATAAGGGTGGAATATAAATGTTAATAAATGAAATGAAATGTTGTCACAGTTCTTTCTCGACTTGTTAGGCTAGAATCGCTGACTCCAAACTGTGACTTCTTTAAAAGTGACTAGTCATTATTATTACACTATCTGCATTGTCTTTATTACATCATTGACAAGAGCAGATTCTATTTGGACTCCTGAAGAAGGTGTGGAAGCCAAGACACAGCTGGGACCTTGGATTGATACCCAGTTCTGCTCAAGACAGTGTACCTATAAGCTATGAATAAAGAACACTTTTATAGTGATTTTGGTTTTTCCTGTGCTTTTTTCACTCTCCACCCTTGTGCATTCCTGTCGTTTGTTTGTGGAAGTGCTGGTTTTCTCCTTTTTGTGGAGATATAAAACTGTAACATATAAAAACATAGCAATCTAATGGTTTAAAACATTGAACACACAGAAAATTGAAACAACTAAAAAAAAACAGCACCTATCAATAAACACAGAGCCAACATAACACAATGACAATTTGCATTACACTAATAAAAATACATTGTTACATTCAATTTTTATGATTATTGTTAATATAATTAATTATAATCCATATTCATGAAAATAAATGTAAAATACAATTATACAAATTTCAGAACCTAACCTAGTATTAACACATCATAAATTTCTCTCAACTGCAAGTCACAATTGTTAAATTATCAGCCACCTTGATATGTAAGATATTACCTACAGATATAATGAGAAATACTTTATGATCATATTTATAAGGGCTTATTATGTTTTTGTCACACAATACTCATAGATGCTTAACACTAAGGAGATAAAAAGAAACAATAGCTATCAGTATTGCTGTGTCGTAATGCATAAATCAGAGACCGACTGATCTGCGGTCACAGCTTCCTCTTTGCTTCTCCTTTTATATAATGGGTGGGACAACACTTCTAGTCCTTTCTTCTAATGATGATTGAATAGAATTGTCAATGGAACTGTCAGAACCTTTCTGAACTTACTAATATAATAGACACATCTTATCTCATCCTACTCATTTTACCTATGCTGGGGACTGATAGACAGATCTTGTTGGCTAGATTCATCAGACATATCAGTGATATCACTATAAAGCTAACTTTATAGTGATATGTTATGAATAGAAGGTTAACCTTGTTGAATAGATTTGGAGCATTTTTTTCTTTTAGAATCATCAGGGGAATATTTTTCCTGCAGATCTGCTAAAAACAATGGATGTTTTGGGAGCAAGGGGAGGAGATCCTCTAATACTGAGATTTCAGTGTTTGCTGGTTAAGTGTGCCACTATTCCCTATGCACTACTATACACCTCCTTTTTGAATTCTTTTACCAGGAAGAGGACTTTCAGAAGGGAGTGCAACTTCTTTCTGCTTCTGAGGATTCTCCAATCAGTATTTATCAGGTTGAAATTTCCAATCTGCTATACCTCCCCCATTATTGTTATCTTATTAGATCTCAAATCAAACTAAATCTCTAGCTCTCAGTGCTGGAGATTTGTAGATCATACCTGTGTAAAGAGAAGTGATGTTTTTCTTTTCTGGGATAACCCACAGTGTCTTCTCGCATACCTCTGGTACTTGAGTTCCATTTATGTTATATTTTACATAAAATGCTACTCCCCCCCCCCCCCCCAATCTTTTACTATGTTGTCCTTTGTGTCCAGATTACAGCCTCTGAGATAAGAGCCTCATGGGTTTCAAATATTGCTCTTCCTTTGTTTGCTCCCTGTATATTCTCACACTTATCATCCTTATGTTTATATTTCTTCCATTTGATGTAAGGCCTTTCTTGTACATACTGTTCTTTCTGTCTTTGTGGAAGTCTTCCCTTCTCTTGTTTCTCTATTTACCTCCTTTGTTAACCTCCCATAGAAAGTTTCTTTATAGTTGCAAACCAATATGTAGTTGTCTGTTTTTTCAAATAGATTTTTTTTAACTAGCCATACTTTTTCTCAAATGACTTATGAAGGTCAATGTTTTCTTAAATCCTTTGTTTGCTTTACTTATTTTAAGGCCTGTGTCTGTGTAGGGTTTCCCATGATCTTCAGTCTAAAGTTCAGATGTTTCTGAGGCTCCTTCAGTTGCAAAGGCTAGATGTAACTGATTTGGTGGTTGTAATACTGCTGGGAATTTTAGTCCTTTGCACATTTAACTTGTGAAGCCCACAGCACGGACAGTGTTGTTCACATATCAAAAGCTATGCCTAGACTGCGCTTTGGATTTTACTTTTCCAGTGATGTTTTCACCTGGAAATTGATCCAGCTGTGTAGTACTAGTAATAGCTTTGGTTGGCATCACTAGTATTTTTAATAATAAAGTGCATTAATCCTGCATGATACAGCAGATGAAGTGACATGCATCTTCTCCAGGAGTATCTTTGCACAATGAACAATGCTGGTGTGTTTGTGGATTTATTGTATAGAAGTGGTTTTATAAAACAGGACAGGGAAATCAGTTGGTTTCTTTGAAAGATGGCTTCATCCACAGGGTCAAAATTACTGGATGTAGTGTTTCCCAATTGTTCAGGATATTTTCAATGAATATGCGAATGCTCCAAAATATGCATATGCTCCAAAGGATATATTTCAAGCATATTCATTGCAAATGTTTTGAAAACTAAACTGATTAGGTATGACGTCAGGCCATGGGTTGGGAAAAAATTGAGTTTAGCTGAATGCTCAGTCTTTATGAAATAGTTCATGGCAAAGTGTGGTTTGTACTTTACCAGGCCACTCACTGATTTGGTTGTAAACCACAAGGTCTAATTAAGGACTTTCAACTAGCACAAAACCAATCTAAGATCCACAGCAAACACTGGAGTGTTAGTATACCCTTTGACATTTTTTTGGGCTTACTCATTCTATTTTTTCTGTCTTAATATATAAGTTCTACATTACTGGCAGTTATGAATGATATTTGGCAGGCCTTTTCATTAAAAATACATATTGTTTCTATATTTTTATCAATTTTATTTTGATTTATGTAACTTAATAATGTTAGTCAGTAAGACAGCCCTTAGATTAAGTAAAGCTATCTGACAGATAAGGATGCAGTACAAAGAAGTACTGGGCCTCTCTTTCAATGCTGTAAATACAGCAGCAGAGCCAGCAGCCCGGTTGTCAAGGAGACCACCTTTAGCCAATGAGGATACAGCTGTTTGTATTTTGTTTGTTATTGTACAGTCCAGCTGTCTGTTTTTACTTAATTCTGCTTTTAACTCTGTTCACCACTTTAGACAAACACTGCTTGAGGAAGTGGTTTGTAAGTACCTTGAAATAAACAAATAAATAAGTGGATAAATATATAAATAAATAATAGTCTTCATGAAGTACATCCCTGCTGTTCTTAAACTCAAGCATCAGAAACCCAGGAAACTTTTACTATTAATTTCATGGTACAGATATCATAACTCTTACAGATACCTGACAGGCTTGCATCCTTCTTACAACTTCTCAAATATGATTTCCTATATAATAATTCTCATCTCCAACATTCTGAGGCTGCCTGGAACAATTGTTTTCTGCTGGAGGTGGTGTCCTTCCAGGGTTGCCAGGTGGAAAATTTTTTCCCCACCCAAACCAGCCCAAAACCAGCCCAAAACCTGCCCAAAGTCAAACCCCGCCCCTGACACCCCCACCCCTGCCATCATCAACCCCGCCCCCGCCATCATCAACCCCGCCCCCGCTGTCATCGGCCCCACCTCTTCCATCACCGGCCCCGCCTCCCCTGTCATCGGCCCCGCCTCCCCATCATCGGCCCCATCCAGAACGTCACTAACCCCGCCCAAAACGTCACTAACCCCGCCCAAAATGCCACTAGACTCACAGCCCAAAAAACCACTTAAAAAACCGCTGAAAGACCCCAAAACAAGCCCAAAAAACCGCGACCCGCCGCGGGCAAAAATTTCCCGCGGCGGGTCGTGGAAAACCGTCCAATTGGGCGGGAAAACCGCCCACCTGGCAACACTGTGTCCTTCATGTAGTAGATAAGAGTGACGTCACACATCCCACACCAGATTGGCCAATAGAAGGGAGAGGGGCGGAGCCACGCTACAGGGAGCAGCGAATCAACAGAACACTGGGAATGCACAGCAGTAGGAACAGAAGCCTCTCTCACACATACTCTCTCTCAAACATACACACTCAGAGGAAAACCTTGCTAGTGCCTTTAGGCACCCGGTATCAGAGGCTTGGGCAAGATCGGATCCTGACGTCACCGGTTTCACGCAACGACGCTCACGTGACGACGCCCACACGATTCAGTTCCACCCGCCCAGGGCTCGCCGCTCGTCCCAACTGCCCGACCTGTTCTCTCTCCCAAGAAAGATCCCTTTCTTTTTTTTGTTCTTTTAAATTTACCTCCAGTAGTCCGGCAGCGCAGCGACACCGTCAGTGAACGCGCTCCCAGTGAAAGCGCTTTTCTTCGCTCAGTGACCCGCCTTCTTCTGATGTCATGACGTCAGAAGAAGGCGGGTCACTGAGCAAAAAGAAGCGCTTTCACTGGGAGCGCTTTCACTGACGGTGTCGCTGCGCTGCCGGACTACTGGAGGTAAATTTAAAAGAACAAAAAAAGGAAAGGGATCTTTCTTGGGAGAAAGAACAGGTCGGGCAGTTGGGGCAGGGGAGAGAGGGACATGGATGGGATGGCAGGGCTCAGGGAGAGGGGGGAATTGCTGGATATGGGTGAATGGAGGGGGGCAGGGGAGAGAGGAGCATGGATGGACATGGATGGGAGGGCATGGCCCAGGGAGAGAGGGGAATTGCTGGATATGGGTGAATGGAGGGGACAGGGGAGAGAGGGACATGGATGGAGGGCAGGGCTCAGGGAGAGAGGGGAATTTCTGGATATGGGTGAATGGAGGGGGGGTAGGGGAGAGAGGAGCATGGATGGACATGGATGGGAGGGCATGGCCCAGGGAGAGAGGGGAATTGCTGGATATGGGTGAATGGAGGGGACAGGGGAGAGAGGGACATGGATGGAGGGCAGGGCCCAGGGAGAGAGGGAATTGCTGGATATGGATGACTGGAGGGGGCAGGGGAGAGAGGAGCATGGATGGACATGGATGGGAGGGCATGGCCCAGGGAGAGAGGGGAATTGCTGGATATGGGTGAATGGAGGGGACAGGGGAGAGAGGGACATGGATGGAGGGCAGGGCCCAGGGAGAGAGGGAATTGCTGGATATGGATGACTGGAGAGGGGCAGGGGAGAGAGGAGCATGGATAGAAGGACTGGGCCCAGGGAGAGAGGAGAAATTGCTGGACATAGAGGGGAGGGAAGAGAGAGGAAGGAGATGAGATGAGGGAAAGGAAAGGAGGAGAAAAACTGCACATGGATGGAGAAAATAAGACAGAAGCTGGATCCACTGGACAGTCAAGTCTGCGGAGGACCCAGCTTTACTTACGGATGTAGGACAAGAAATGAAGAAGAAAGGCAAAAAGTAAAGAAATAAATGGAAAGGAAGCCCTAGAAACGGAGTTAAGAGGACAGATAGCAGCAGAATTGGATACTGGGCCAGCATGATCAGAAAAACAAAGTCACCAGACAACAAAGGTAGAAAAGATCATTTTATTTTAATTATAATGTTTGGAACATGTCCACTTTGAGAATCAGGTGCTCAACATTAAAAGTTTATATTTATTTACTTATTTATGGCATTTTATCCCACATTAAACATGAATTAGGGTGTTTTGTGGCTGTACATGAGAATTGTGATATGATCCCTTGTTTCATATTGTTGAGGGTCTGCATTTTCTGTATGGGTGGTATATTGGTGTATTAGGTTCTGCCCAGTGTAATATTTATGGTACAGTAAGGTTCTGAGTGTGTTTTTACGCAAAGTTGTGCATAGTGTTTTGCAGTTGAGCGATTGTGGTTAGTGTATGCTTTGAGCAACCACTTTATTCTTTGACATATGATACATATCTAATATCTAAATTTAATAAAAGGTATTGTGACTTTTATTTTATTTTTTTTTCTGCCTGTTATCAGACAATTATGGGTTTAAGCTCCACCCCTGGCCCCACCCCTAACCCCGCCCCTTTTAGCCTCCCCAAACAGTTGGGCCACTGACCGCCTATGCTAGCGCCCGTTTCCTTTCAAACAGAAATGGGCCTTTTTTACTAGTTATTATATAAAGACTGCTTTTGACTACAGAGATTACTAATCTCCTTTCTTTCACCTTTTACCCTGATGTCACTTTCAACATCTTCTTTTTAGAAATGAGTCAATGACACATCCACCGAAAGCTAGTCAAAAAATGTATTTAGCTCAATGAAAAAAAAATATATAATTTTTTGTTTTGCTTCACTCTTCACTGACCTCTTTTTCTGTGCAATCAAGTGGACTGCCTGACAACCACAATAGTATTACTGTAAGAAACTTTTACAATTTCTAGGCTTTATGAGTAGACCTACAAAATAAATTTCACAGTTTAACAAAACCAGCCATGCATGACCATGTATCATTTATTTATTCATTTGATTTACTGCACATTTGGTGGTTTAAAAAGAGGCCCTTTTACTAAAGCTTGGCGTATGCTAAATGCTCACATCCTATTTAGAGAATGACATGAGGACAAAGTTTCTCCCCATCCCTGTGGGTTATGTTTCCATCCTCACCCCATCTCCGCAGGTTCTGTCTCCATCTCCATCCTGTCCCCGCAGGCCCTGTCTCCGTCCCATTCCCGCATATTCTATCTCCATTAGGGTTACCATATGGCTCCAGAAAAAGGATGACAGATTGAGTCAGTCTGGGTTTTACTTCCATTTAAACCTTTTTATTAAAGTATAAAAAGGAACAATATGCTATGCAACTTTGTGTATAAACTACAAATAGAAAACAATAATAACAATGAGCAGCTATAATAATCCCACCACCACCACCCTCTACCCTTCCAATACCAACAATAGCTGACTTCTACTACCCCAAGGAACCCTAATACACCCTGTTAAAATGTCCAGGGGTACAAAATACAACCTGTTCTGTATGTCCTAGAGGGAAGAAGTATGCCCTATGAAGCACTGTTATGATTTTTCAATCTGTAGATGAATAAGAAGTTTGTACCCATCCCCACAGGCTCTGTCCTCATCCCTGCCCTGCCCCTATATGATCTGTCCCCATCCCCACCCTGTCCTATGGGACCTATCCCCACCCCATCCCATCCCCGCAGACTCTATCCCGGTCCCCATCCCACAGTTACCGCTGGTCCCCGTCCTCGTGTCATTCTCTAATCCTATTTTAGACCCATGTGGAACTTAGCACATGTTAATGTCCATTAGTACACAATAAGCTTTAGTAAAAGGGCCCCTAAGGGGTGTAACAGTCACGTGGAGGGACATTTTCTAAAGGGACGTCCAAGTTTTGATTTGGACATCCTTGCAAAATGTCCCGATCCAGGGGTGGGGAAACCCATATTTTCAAAACATAAGTACATAAGTACATAAGCACCGCCATACTGGGAAAAGACCAAGGGTCCATCAAGCCCAGCATCCTGTCTCTGACAGCAGCCAATCCAGGCTTCAAGAACCCGGTAACCCCCCCCCCCCCCAATTTTTTAAAATAATGTTCAATGGACTTTTCCCTCAGGAATCTGTCCAAACCCCCTTTAAATTCCGTAAGGCCAGCTGTTGTCATTACATTCTCTGGCAATGTGTTTCAGAGTCTAACTACATGCTGAGTAAAGAAAACCTTTCTCCTATTTGTTTTAAATCTACCATTTTTTAGCTTCATCTTGTGTCCCCTGGTTTTGTTATTGTTTGAAAGTGTAAACAAACACTTCACATCTGTCCACTCTAATCCGCTCATTATCTTGTAGACTTCTATCATACCTCAGCCATCTTTTCTCCAAGCTGAAGAGCCCTAACCTTCTCAGCCTTTCCTCATAGGGAAGTCGTTCCATTCCCTTTATCATTTTTGTCGCCCTTCTCTGCACCTTCTCTAATTCCTTTATATCTTTTTTGAGATGCGGCGACCAGAATTGGACACAATATTCGAGGTGCGGTCGCATCATAGAGCGATACAATAGCATTATAACATCCTCGTGTTTGTTTTCCATCCCTTTCCTAATAATACTCAACATTCTGTGCACTTTCTTAGCTGCCGCAGCACACTGAGTAGTAGTTTCTAACGTCTTATCAACAGTGACTCCCAGATCCCTTTCTAGGTCCGTGACTCCTAACGTGGAACCTTGCATGACATAGCTGTAATTCAGGTTCCTCTTACCCACATGCATCACTTTGCACTTGTCAACATTGAACTTCATCTGCCACTTGGATGCCCAATCCCCCAGTCTCGCGAGGTCCTCCTGTAATCTTTCACACTCCTCCTGTGACTTGACGACCCTGAATAACGTTGTGTCATCTGCGAATTTAAATACTGCACTAGTTACTCCCATCTCTAGGTCATTTATAACTATGTTAGAAGGCAGCGGTCCCAGCACAGACCCCTGCGGGACCCCACTAACTACCCTTCTCCACTGAGAATATTGACCATTCAACCCTACTCTTTGCTTCCTATCTTTCAACCAGTTCTTAATCCATAGTAATACCCTACCTCTGATCCTATGACTCTCCAGTTTCCTCTGGAGTCTTTCATGAGGCACTTTGTCAAACGCCTTTTGAAAATCCAGATAAACAATATCCACCGGCTCCCCATTGTCCACATGTTTGTTCACCCCCTCAAAAAAATGCAGTAGATTGGTGAGGCAAGACTTCCTTTCACTAAATCCATGCTGACTTTGTCTCATCAGCCCATGTTTTTGTATGTGCTCTGTAATTCTATTCTTAATAATAGCCTCTACCATTTTGCCCGGTACCGACGTCAGACTGACCGGTCTATAATTTCCCGGATCTCCTCTGGAACCTTTTTTAAAAATCGGTGTAACATTGGCTACCCTCCAGTCTTTTGAAAATACCGTCAAGGATGTCCAAATCCTTAAATTTGGTCGTCCCTAGATTTGGTTGTCCCTAGACATGGACGTTTTTGATTTTCTCTGATAATCGAAACCAAGGCCGTCCATCTCAGAAACAACCAAATGCAAGCCATTTGGGCATGGGAGGAGCCAGCATTTGTAGTGCACTGGTCCCCCTGACATGCCAGGACACCAACCAGGCACCATAGGGGGCACTGCAGTGGACTTCATAAATTGCTCCCAGGTACATAGCTCCCTTACCTTGTGTTCTGAGCCCCCCAAACCCCCCAACCCCCCCAACCCACTACCCACAACTGTACACCACTACCATAGCCCTTATGGGTGAAGGGGGGCACCTAGATGTGGGTACAGTGGGTTTGTGGTGGGTTTTGGAGGGTTCGTTGTTTCATCCACAAACATAACAGGTTGGGGGGATGGGGCTGGGTCCGCCTGTCTGAAGTACACTGCACCCACTAAAACTGCTCCAGGGACCTGCATACTGCTGTCACAGACCTTAGTATAACTCATACACAGTTGGATCCGGTGATTAATACTATTAAAGCAGAAGTCTTCACACTATTTAGAAGTTTTCTAATATTTAGGCATATAAAGAAACAGTGTTCTAACCATTCTCATATTCTCCAATTTTACAAAGGCAACCTCAGCGACGCTCATTACCAAAAATTTCAAATTGGCAATGTAACTAGCGTCCACTTCTTCATTGGTTCAGCCAATTTATTTGCTTTTCTAAATTTCAAAACTCTTTTGATATTTTATCAGTCTAGTTACTTATCTTAAATGATCAGACCAAAGGGTTCAAATGCCCGACATGCATGTTTCGCCCCCCATCGAGCTGTGTCAAGGGCTATCCCCTAGAAATAGAAATAGAAAACCCAATATGTTATTATATTTTCCTAGGAAATAGAAAACCTTCCTTCATAAGTTTTCAAAATCTAGGTTATTAAACACGCTATTTATCAAAAACTCTTACCTACAGTCTCTCCCAGCGTCAGCTCTACTTAATTATAACGGGTTTCTCCCTTCTCAAGATGGCGCCGGCGTTCTCATCTCTTGCTTAAATATTTAAATTCCCTCTGACCTCATGGATCCTCCCCCGGGCTCTATTGGACATCTAAAGTAAAGTATTCACTAATCTATCCAATCAGTGACATCCATTCTAGCTCAGCATTTAAGCCAGCTGGCGATACCGTATTTAAAGAAAAAATATAAAATTGTTCACGATAATTTAGCAGTTTTTTAACCGAGCCTCCCTCCTCCCCTGGGCCTACACATTCCAAGATTCTCCACCGTATTTCGTCTACTGTATGTTTTTTATCTAGCCAATGGGCTACTAAAGGAGCCTGCATATTCTGAGTAGTAATTCTGGATTTATGCTCCGTTAAACGGATCTTGATCGATCTAGCACTTCTTCCTATATAAATCAATCCACAGGGGCATGTGATACTGTATACCACATTACTCGAATCACATGTAGCTCTTTCCCTTAGACAGATAATGTTGTCTTTACCAGGGGCACACCAAGTAGGGCCCATCATTCCTGTTTTACACCACTGACAATGACCACATTCTACTTGTTCACCTCTTATTTCAGTCCCATTGGAATGGAGGAATTTTTTCTTTGCCAGCGCCTCCCCCATAGTTTTTCCCCTAGTGTATGCAATTCGCGGAGATTCTGAAAAGCATGGAAAGAGTTGTAGGATATGCCAATGAGTTTTAATACTTTGTATCAGCTTCTGACTCATTACAGTGAACGGAAGAACACAAGTTAATCTTTCTTCTCGACTTTCAGCATTAGGCATATTCTCTTTCAATAAGAGGGGTCGTTGAGCAAAACGAGCTCGTAGATATGCTTTTTTAATCGATGATGCAGGATATCCCCGTGCCTGAAATCTTTGTTTTAAAATTGTCGCTTGATTCTTAAACTCCTGAAGAGTGGAACACACCCTTCTTACTCTCAGAAATTGACTAACAGGAAGATTGTACTTTAAATGATATGGATGACAACTATTAAACTGTAAAAGTGTGTTGCGACTTGAAGGTTTTCGATACAAAGTAGTGGACAATCCAGTTTCCTTTTTATATATCCACAAATCCAGAAATTCAATCGATGTCTTATTGGCAGTCATAGTAAAAGAAATGTTTGAATCCAATGTATTTAACCATGAGGTAAATTCATTCAGAGATTGTTCAGAGTCAGTCCAAAGGAAAAAGATATCGTCCAGATAGCGTTTCCACATCTGTACTGATTTGAAGCGTTCAGATGGATAAATCAACATAGCTTCTAATCGAGCAATGTAAAGGGTTGCCACAGACGGAGCTAGGGTAGCCCTCATAGCTACACCCTGGGTTTGCAAATAAAATGTTTTATCGAACCAAAAATAATTCTTCAAGATAACCAATTCTGCCAGTTGAACTATGAAATCAGATGAGATCCGCTGGGGTCCATGTCTAGCCTCCACAATTTGTTTGATTATTTCCAGAGCCCCTGACTGGGGAATCCGCGTGTACAAGGACACTATGTCAAGTGTAACCAACCAGGAATCTTCTGTCACATTCTCAATTTTTTCCATCTCTCTCAAAAAGTGAGAGGAATCTTTTATATAGGAAGGCATGTCTTGTACATGATTTTTCAAAAAAAGATCCACAAACTGAGACAAGGGTTCTAAGACCGATGATCTAGTGGAGACTATTGGGCGTCCCGGCGGGTCTTTCATCCGTTTATGAATTTTAGGTAAGAAATATATTTTTGGTGTCTGAGGGTTTTTTTCCATCAGAAAACTTCCTTCCTTTGCTGTAAGCATATTTGTTTTTACTGCTTCAGTAACTATATCCTTAATGTATGCCTGTAATCGTTCCATCGGATCTGTGGCAAGCACTTTGTATGCTACCAAATCATTCAAATGTTTCATTGCTTCTTCACGATATTGATGAATATCCCAGATCACAGTAGCTCCCCCCTTGTCTGCCCTCAAAACGACAATTGAGGGTTCTTTTTTAAGCTGTTGTAACGCAGCCCATTGTCTAGATGATAGATTTCTCTTACCCTTGGACCCACTCTTATTATCTAATATAATAAAACGCACCGTGAACGTTCTGAAGACAACGTTCTGTGAAGCCGGAACCTTGAAGCCGGAAGCCTAAGTTCTCAGGACAACGTTCTGTGAAGCCGGAAGCTTGAAGCCGGAAGTCTGAAGCCTTGAAGCCTTGAAGCCTGAAGCCTGAAGCCTTGAAGCCTTGAAGCCATCTGACGTCACTCCCAGGCTGAGGCTGAAGGGTTCGGGGATTCGTGGTGTGAAGCCTCCCTTCAAGCCAGCCAGCCAGCCGTCTCTGCCCCGCCCTCGCGACAAAACAAACAAATCCGGAAGCGAAACGTCAGGGAAGGTGGCGGCGCTCCCGACGTCTAGCCTTCCCTTCGCTGTGTTCCGCCTTCAAAACAAGGCGGAACACAGCAAAGGGAAAGCTAGACGTCGGGAGCGCCGCCTCCTTCCCTGACGCTTCGCTGCACGAACCGCCACGGAGGTAAAGTTAAAAAGAATTAAAAAAAAAAAAAAGGGAGGCATGGATGCGAGGCATGGATGCGAAGGAGGAGGCATGGATGCGAAGAGGTGGGGGGGGGGCATGGATGCGAGGGGGGGGGCATGGATGCGAGGCATGGATGCGAAGGGGGGGCATGGATGCGAAGGGGTGGGGGGGCATGGATGCGAGGGGGGGGCATGGATGCGAGGCATGGATGCGAAGGGGGGGGGAAAGAAGAGGGCGGGCCAGGCTGGGACATGGGAGAGAGCGTAGCATGGATGCGAGGGGGGGGGGTCATGGAAGGGCGAGAGGGGACTTGCTGGAAAAGGATGAATGGAGGCGGCAGGGGACAGAGGAGCATGGATTACAGAGCAGGCCTCAGGCAGAGAGGGGAAATGCTGGATAGGGAAAAATGGAGGGGCCAGGTGACAGATGAGCATGGATGGGCATGGATTGGAAGGGCAGGACTCAGGGAGAGGGGAATTGCTGGATAGGGATGAATGGAGGGGACAGATGGGCATGGATGGATATGGATTACAGAGCAGGCCTCAGGCAGAGAGGGGAAATGCTGGATAGGGAAACATGGAGGGGCCAGGTGACAGAGGAGCATGGATGGGCATGGATTGGAAGGGCAGGACTCAGGGAGAGGGGAATTGCTGGATAGGGATGAATGGAGGGGACAGATGGACATGGATGGATATGGATTACAGAGCAGGCCTCAGGCAGAGAGGGGAAATGCTGGATAGGGAAAAATGGAGGGGCCAGGTGACAGAGGAGCATGGATGGGCATGGATTGGAAGGGCAGGACTCAGGGAGAGGGGAATTGCTGCATAGGGATGAATGGAGGGGACAGATGGGCATGGATGGATATGGATTGCAGGGCAGGCCTCAAGCAGAGAGGGGAAATGCTGGATAGGGATGAATGGAGGGGGCAGGTGACAGACAAACATGGATGGCCATGGATTGGGAGGTCAGGGCTCAGGGACAGAGGGGAATTGCTGGAAAAGGATGAATGGAGGGGGCAGGGGACAGATGGCCATGGATTGGGAGGGCACGGCTCACACTCTCTCTCTCATATACAATGTCTTTCTCACTCTCACACACTCTGTCTCACACTGTATCACATTCATTCTCTATGTGCCACACAGTCACTCACACACTCGCTTGGTCTCATACACTCACTCAAACAGAGAATCTGTGTCTCACACACACTCTCTCTCTCGCCCACACACACACACTCTCACTCACACTGTGTCTCACATACACACTTGCACACACTCTCATTCTCACACACACACTCTCTCACAAACACACTCACACCCAGACTCACGCTCTCTCTCACACAATCACACTTTCACTCCGACTCTCAAACAGTCACTCTCACATACACTCTCCCAAACATACACACTCCGAGGAAAACCTTGCTAGCGCCCGTTTCATTTGTGTCAGAAACGGGCCTTTTTTACTAGTGTTCTAATAAATCCAAGTCTCTCAAAATCAAATCCTTGAAAGTAGATATTACTGGATTAATAGGACCGGGAGGAACCCATGTGGAGGGAGGCTTTACTATTGACATATCAACAGTGCTAGCATGATCCAAAAAGTATATTTTGCATTGTAATTTTCGGAAGAATTTATAAAGAGCTACGTGAAGACGGAACGGATCATGGTCCGTTGTGGGGACAAAACCCAATCCCAGATTTAACAGATTTATTTCATCCTGGGAAAGGACATACTTGGAGATGTTTACTATTGTTTCCGATATCCCCGAATTCGGGGATTCTCCCGCGGGTTCCGATCTTTGTAACCCTGTCGCTGTTTCTGTTGAGCCACCTTTGCTCTCGTTCTTACCGATCCCGAGTCTCCTTCTTCCCCCAATCTTCCATTTTGATCTTGATCACTTCCTGTACTTAACTCCTCACTCTCCTCTGTCGATCCTTCAAAGGCTACTCGTTTACAGGTATTGGTAGTGTATTCTCTCTTATGCCAAGTGTATATTCTACCCGATTGGTAATCCCGCTCGTCCCTCTTCAACTTCTTAATCTTCATTTGTCTTATCGAGTCTTTCATAGTTTGTATTGATTTCTTTAAATCACCCATATGCTTATCATACTCCTCCGGTGTCTGATTAGTTTTGAGTGTCTCTTCTACCGTGGAGATTTGTGTTTTAAGATCAGCTTCCACCTGTGTTGTAGTCTCAACAATAAGTGCCATAAGATCTCGACTGCATTTATTTAATATTGCTGACCATTTATCCATAAAGGTCCTATCGGAAACAAATATTTTTGGTTCTTTTATAATACGCAATCTGCGAGGAATCCATGATTTTTTCAAATATTGCACCAGCGTATTCGCATGCAATTCTGCTCTCGCTAATCTCTTCTTTAGCTTTTCAAGATCTGTCCACGAGCCCAGGGATTCAGACCCATCGTCATCTTCAAGCAGCGTAGGGCGCTGCAATAATTTCTGAATTTGTTCCTCCGTATAACCCTCAAATTCACTTGCCATGATATTCAGTCTAGAAACCAAAACGTGGCTAATTTACAAAAAATATATCCCAGTCCCTTGTAAATTCAAACCAATAACTCATACACAGTTGGATCCGGTGATTAATACTATTAAAGCAGAAGTCTTCACACTATTTAGAAGTTTTCTAATATCTAGGCATATAAAGAAACAGTGTTCTAACCATTCTCATATTCTCCAATTTTACAAAGGCAACCTCAGCGACGCTCATTACCAAAATTTCAAATTGGCAATGTAACTAGCGTCCACTTCTTCATTGGTTCAGCCAATTTATTTGCTTTTCTAAATTTCAAAACTCTTTTGATATTTTATCAGTCTAGTTACTTATCTTAAATGATCAGACCAAAGGGTTCAAATGCCCGACATGCATGTTTCGCCCCCCATCGAGCTGTGTCAAGGGCTATCCCCTAGAAATAGAAATAGAAAACCCAATATGTTATTATATTTTCCTAGCAAATAGAAAACCTTTCTTCATAAGTTTTCAAAATCTAGGTTATTAACACGCTATTTATCAAAAACTCTTACCTACAGTCTCTCCCAGCGTCAGCTCTACTTAATTATAACGGGTTTCTCCCTTCTCAAGATGGCGCCGGCGTTCTCATCTCTTGCTTAAATATTTAAATTCCCTCTGTCCTCATGGATCCTCCCCCGGGCTCTATTGGACATCTAAAGTAAAGTATTCACTAATCTATCCAATCAGTGACATCCATTCTAGCTCAGCATTTAAGCCAGCTGGCGATACCGTATTTAAAGAAAAAATATAAAATTGTTCACGATAATTTAGCAGTTTTTTAACCGAGCCTCCCTCCTAGTTACATTGCCAATTTGAAATTTTTGGTAATGAGCGTCGCTGAGGTTGCCTTTGTAAAATTGGAGAATATGAGAATGGTTAGAACACTGTTTATTTATATGCCTAAATATTAGAAAACTTCTAAATAGTGTGAAGACTTCTGCTTTAATAGTATTAATCACCGGATCCAACTGTGTATGAGTTATTGGTTTGAATTTACAAGGGACTGGGATATATTTTTTGTAAATTAGCCACGTTTTGGTTTACAGACCTGAGTATGACATCTGAGACTGGCATAGAAACTGGCACAAAATATTTTGAAAGATGGTTTTTGAGGGTGGGAGGGGGTCATAGGCGTAGTTTGACTGTTTCATTTGGGGGGGGGGGCAAAGGATGGGGCGGAGCATATTAGCATATTCATTTGCATATATACATATGCAAATGAATATGCTAATATGGAGGAAGGAAGGGAAAAAGAGCTGGCTTTTTTGGGGAATAACCATAATGAATATGTATGAGATATCAAGCCAGCTCTTTCTCCCTTCCTTCCTTCTTTCCTCCATACCCAGCACTCCCTCTTCATCTCCAGTAGTATTTCCCCACCCCCTTTCCCATACCATAGCAGTGTTGACCTTAGAAATGCATAGGCTCTATATGTAGATCCTTCAAGAGGTAGTGTGTCATGATTTAGGCTCTACACCCTTTCTGATGTTTTGGTGCCACCTCAGTAAGGCCAACACACAATCTCTCCACTGCAAAACGCTATACACAAACTTGTGCAAAAACACACTCATATCCTTACTAAACCATAACAGCACTAATTCCAAGGACAGGACGAGCTACAACCTTATGCATGAAAAGGCAGAACTGTAATTACACCAGGCTCTAAAACACCAATACACTACCTCGTGAAAAAAAGCAAAACAAAAAGGGCTGCAAATACTACACGCTAGCAGAATACTGCACCTTAATCACACATGACACAACAAACATGACACAAGGAACTAGAAATAAAAAAGTATGAAGGCAAAATACTGAACTGGAAAGTTAACTCAAGAAGTCAGACTCAGCATGCAGCAATACCAGAAAAATTGAAATTTACAGGCAAAATATCACAGATGCACATTTCAAAAAGCTGACATATTTCAATTAATAAATTCTGAATAAAATACTTTTTTCTACCTTTGTTTTCTGATCATTTAGTTTTTCTATTCGCTTTGGTCCCAGTGTCTTCTGTTTTATGCAGTGTCTTCTTTCCAGTAGGCTTCCCTCTGCTCCCCACCCCTCCCAGTCCCATCCATCTCTTGCTCCAAGCTCCCCACCCCTCCCAGTCCCATCCATCTCTTGCTCCAAGCTCCCCACCCCTCCCAGTCCCATCCACCTCTTGCTTCAAGCTCCCCACCCCTCCCAGTCCCATCCATCTTCCATCTGCTCCCCACCCCTCCCAGTCCCATCCATCTCCTGCTCCTTCCCTCTGCTCACCTCCTCTCCCAGTCCCATCCATCTCCTGCTCCTTCCCTCTGCTCCCCACCTCTCCCAGTCCCATCCATCTCCTGCTCCTTCCCTCTGCTTCCAACCCCTCCCAATCCCATCCATCTCTTGCCCCTTCCCTCTGCTCCCCACCCCTCCCAGTCCCGTCCATCTCTTGCTCCAAGCTCCCCACCCCTCCCAGTCCCATCCATCTTCCCTCTGCTCCCCACCCCTCCCAGTCCCATCCATCTCCTGCTCCTTCCCTCTGCTTCCCACCCCTCCCAATCCCATCCATCTCTTGCTCCTTCCCTCTGCTCCCCACCCCTCCCAGTCCCATCCATCTCTTGCTCCAAGCTCCCTACCCCTCCCAGTCCCATCCATCTTCCCTCTGCTCCCCACCCCTCCCAGTTCCATCCATCTTCCCTCTGCTGCCCCCCCCCCCCGCGAGGTCCGGCGCAGGCAACAGTCTTTTTCAGCTTTTCTATGTTCCTGGCAGTGGTAGCGACATACACGCTGCCTTCGGTCTGCCCCGGAGGCCTTCTCTTCAAGTTCCTGTTCCCACCTATGCGGGAACAGGAACTTGAAGAGAAGGCTTCGGGGCACAGCCGAAGGCAGCATGTACGTCGCTACCGCTGCCAGGAACGCTGAAAAAGACTGCTGCCTGCGCCAGAGGGAGGGAGGAAGAGAGGGGGTAGACAGACACACTGGTCTCCGTCCGCTTCGCTTCCCTGCCCTCTCTGCGTCCCGCCCGAAAGGAAATGACATCAGAGGAAGGTGGGACGCAGACAGAGAGGGCAGGGAAGCGAAGCGGACGGAGACCAGCGCGTGCCTGCTTGGTTTTTTTTTTTCACTACTGGCACCGTCACGTCGTCGTCGTTTGGGGGGGGCATTGCCCCCCCTCGCCCTCCTCCAGTCTATGCCCATGGAGGGGGTTAGTGACAACTGGGGGAGTAACAGGAGGTCATCCCCAATTCTCTCCAGTGGTCATATGGTCATTTTGGGCACCTTTTTGTGCCATAGTCTTAAGAAAATCAGGTCCGGGTGAAAACGTCCAAGTGCTCGTCAGGGACGTCCTTCTTTTTTTGATTATGGGTCAAGGACGTCCAAGTGTTAGGCACACCCAAGTCCCACCTTTGCTACGCCTCCAACACGCCCCCATGAACTTTGGCCATCCCTGCGACGGAGTGCAGTTGGGGATGTCCAAAATCGGCTTTCGATTATACTGATTTGGACGTTTCTGTGAGGACATCCATTTTCCGATTTGTGTCGAAAGATGGACGTCCTTCTCTTTCGAAAATGAGCCCAATAGAGACAAACATTCTATATGAAACACTCAAGCCCATCATCACAAATGAGGAAACAGGTGGTATGGAAGGCATGCTGTAGCACAACAATAACTTTCAGAAGATAACAATACAAACATTTGTCTGCTTTTTCCATTGTGGGGGTTCAACTATGGACCGGCCTCCCTGGACAAATTTATTTGTGCAGCAATGCAGGTCAGTTCAAGAAATTGCTAAAAATGCAGTCGTTTGTGGAAGCTTTTATGTAGGAACAACGCGTGCTTAATCTATCGAAGAGCAATAGAAGTAGTTTATGTTTGTGAACTGTGATAAAAATGGAGGAGTAATCTAGTGGTCAGAAAACCAGCCTTGCTAGCCAGGGGTACCTGGTTCAAATCCCACTGCTGCTCTTACAGGTATCTGTAAGAGTTATGATATCTGTACCATGAAATTATTAGTAAGTTTCCTGCATTTCTGATGTATGAATTTAAGAACAGCAGGGATGTACTTCATGAAAACTATCATTTATCCACTTATTTATTTGTTTATGTCAAGGTACTTAAAAAAAACAATTTCTCCAAGCAGTGTTTGTCCAAATTGGTGAACAGAGTTAAAAGTAGATTTAAGTAAAAACAGACAGCTGGACTGTACAATAACAAACAAAATACAAACAGCTGTATCCTCATTGGCTAAAGGTGGTCTCCTTGACAACCAGGCTGCTGGCTCTGCTGCTGTATTTGATCTTGGGCAAGTCATTTTACTCTCCATTGCCTCAGGTACAAAATTAGATTGTGAGCCCTCTGGGGACAGAAAAATACCCAGTGTACCTAAATGTAACTCACCTTGAGCTGCTACTGAAAAGGTGTAAGCAAAATCCAAATAAATATGCAGAATGTGATTTTTTTTTCTGAATTTGTTTTTATTATGTATGTTACTTTTTTGTAAGTTTGGCTGCTGTATGCTGAATAAGTTGTAAGTGTTTAAGTGAATAGTGTGGTAGATCTACAAGTAGAGCATAGCACTAATCAAGATAATTTAGATCAAGGCATGAATCACTGTCTTCAATTCATGCAAATTGAGAAAGGTTTAAGTGACCTTATCTTACGTGAATCTACAAAAGATTTCTTGAATAAGTTGAGAGATATGGGGTTAAAAAGACAACGCATTATCTAACATCACGCCAAGTGATAATAGTTGATCCTTGTCTGGTATAGGCATATACTATATGGATAGACTGTATGTAACTCAGGATAATAAGTCTATAATGCATTATTGCTTTCTCTTACTGTTATAATATATAATGTACTTTACAGTCAATATTTTTTCTTCTTGTTAATACCTTCTAATATTTACTAATTACTGTGAGCCACATTGAACTCAAGACTCCTTGGGATAAAGTGGGATATAAATGTATTAAATAAATAAATAATTGTCATGGTGAGAAGAAGTGTATTTCTGAAAGTAAGTTAGGCTGTAAGAAAGTAAGAAGTTCCCCGCTGCTGCTTATGCTGACTGGGGCACCCATAAAATGGCCATTAAGTAGGAACCCTTCCCTCGCTCCTTCTCTGCATCCTCAATTATTCTCTTCATTGGCACAGTGGGAAGATGTCTGCCAAAAGTGGAGAGGAATGGGCAAGAAGCAGTGCAAATGGGCTTCTCAGGATTTGCATAAAAGAGGACCACACCTGGAGCTTGCAAGCAAGAAGATGACAGAGATAGGCAGTAATTGGTATCAATACTAATTTTTCTGGTTGTGACATCAGCATGCTTTTTAGAGGTCAGCAGATAATGATCAGTGGGTTTCTTTATATATTTTCAGTTCTATAAACCCTCTCTCCTGAAAAGGATAAAAAGCAGGTTAGATAAAAGTGTAAACTAAACACAGAAAATTTTTTAATCAGATTCAGATGTGGCATCTAGGCATTTGGTCATGTTGGTGGTGTTACAAGGGAGCATCTATCTGAGATGTGTGGCTGGACAGTTCTGTGACGTAACAGCTGCACCAGTTCTGGGACTGTAGTTGCATGAAATAAATTTTGATTTTTCAGAGCTTGGCATCAGGATTTATTTCTGAGCAACACTGGGTCAATTCAATGGTCTTTGGTGTGATGCTGCCTCAATCTGCTGTTCTGTTATTTTCACCAATCAAGCAAAAATAATCCCAAAATTAATGCCCTGGTAATAATCAACTCGCAAAAAAAACAAGCCAGAAGCTCAAAACGTGGATACAAAAATATGGGTAAGAGGTTGACTGCACATTGAATCCAATCTGATATGTATGATAACGTCAATAGTCCTATGTGATGGAGGGCTCTCAGAGTCTTCACACACCCATAAACGAGATCTTACTCATATGTTCATTAGTCTCGAGGGGTGGTTAAGCATCTCAATCATAGAGCCTCTCCGTGGTTTTTTTTGTTTTTTATTTATGCGCTTCCTTCTGAAAAACCACAACAGTGCTCTTATGAACAAAATTAAATATCAAATGTGCACGTCAAACTCATACCCCTAGTTCCACTCACCCTCATTAAAAACTTTAATATTGTCTCTGTAATGATCTTGTACTCAAAAAATACTAGGCAATATACGTTACTTATCTTTTTACTTGGAACTGTGCGCTGGGTTTTTTCTTTTTCCGAATTTTGCTTCCTACAATAGCCACTACGCTCTTGTGAAATCTTCACACAAAGGCTAAGTAGCGTCTCTGTCCGCAAGTCATCAAGAGTCCAACTCTGCAGGGTTTCGTCAATAAACTTCCTCAGGAACTCAAAATGATCTCCTAATATCAAACCTTGGAGCAAAAATCAGCACCTCTGTCTTCTCAATACTTAGATCGATGTCGAAGAGGATTAAGTATGGTCCCGGGCAGGAAATGACATCACTTGATTTCCTACGATAATAGAATGAAATGAGATACACCTGGCATCATCCAAGAACACTGAAATCCGAAAATAATAATTGAGTTGCTTAAATTACTGTGTTCCATTCAATACAATCGTTGAATCCATAAGGTATTAACGTATTAAGTTCGAAAATCCAAAATTGTTCTTTACGAGTCAGGATCTGTGCCATATTGTCCCCCTGAAAGAGCTGATAACCTGATCAATCACAAATCATGTTAATTGTTCAAATAGATGGTTGTGTTCCATACAATGAGCTACAATCGGAGCTGTCAATGTTTTACTCTGCAACCTACTTTTATGTTCTGTAAGTCTGACTTTAAACTGCCTCGTAGTGCGCCCCACATATCATAGTTGGCAGGAGCAGATAATAGCATAAATCACAAACTTAGATTCGCATGTGGTTTTAGTTCTATGGTAATATTTTTGTCAGGTTTATTAGGATGATGCCACTCTTAAAAACATTGTATCATTTGATTGCAAAATTGGCAGTGTCCGCATGTTCCATGACTAGACGCTGCCTGGAGGGAAGAAACTGGAGTTTGTAGCTTAGTATGTACTAATTCATCTCTAAAGTTCCCCCCTCTGCGGTAAGCTATACATGAACACTGATGGAAAATAGAGTGAAATGAAAGCACATCCCAATGATGGTTAATTATCTGGACAATTTGAGGAGCCAGGTCTGTATATGTCAGGACGCACACAAATTTATCCAGAGGTTCATCTTGCTTCTCCTGCAACAGGAGAGGGCGCTGAGCATACCAAGCTCTTTTGTATGCGTGGCGAATGCATCCATCCGGATAGCCCCTGTCCTTTAGACGCTGTATCAATAAGGATGATTGTTGATGGAATAATTCATCAGAAGAACAAATACGACGTAAACGTAAAAACTGTCCTATCGGTAAAGATTGTCTCATACGATATGGATGGTGACTGTGGTATTCCAATAGCGAGTTATGATCTGTAGATTTTCTATGTACTGTAACTGATAATTGATGATTCTGCTTGAATACTACTGTGTCCAAAAACGATATACTCTCTTTGCTATATTGCATGGTAAATCTCAAATTCTTGTGAATGGTGTTGAGCAAGGTAATAAACTGCTGTAATGTTTGTATAGAGGACGTCCATATAAAGAAAACATCGTCAATAAAACGGTGCCACTTTACTATGAACTGAAACCAATGTGACTTATACAAATGTCTCTCCTCAAAAGTACTCACATATAAATTAGCTATACTTGGTGCAGCAGCAGTACCCATGGCCACACCATGTTTTTGACCATAAAATGTGGTCCCAAATGCAAAGTAGTTTTTCAATAGTACCAGTTCAGCTATCTGCATTAGAAATATGTTAGTAACTCTAGATGTCACTGGTTGTTTCTCCAACATGCTTTGGACTTTATCCAATGCTGCAGCTTGAGGTATATTGGAGTACAGAGACTCAACGTCAAGTGTCACAAATATCATTTCAGGGGTAACAGATTCTACATGAGACTGTTCTCTTAAAAAATGAGATGTATCCTTAATATACGACCTAGCTGATATAACAAAAGGCTGCAAGTGAATATCAAGAAAGTGTGATAAAGGTTCTAATACAGTGTCCCTCAAGGAGACTATCGGTCGACCCGGAGGGTTGTTTAGTCTCTTATGCACCTTCGGGACAGTATAAAATACAGGTATCTTCGGATATTGATTTTGTAGGTATTTTGCCTCTGATTTCAAAAGAATACCTCCAGAAACTGCTTCTTGTATTATCTCAACTATTTCCTTTATCAACATCGGGGTCGGATCTTGGGGAAGAGGTAAATAGTAATCAGTGTTGGATAACTGCAACTTAACCTCTCTAAGATATTGTTCTGTATTTTGGATTACCACTGATCCTCCCTTATCAGCTGGTCGTATAGTTATTGCAGGATTACTCGTCAGTTGTTGAACTGCCTCCCGTTCTTCTGGTGAAGTTAACATATTTCTTGATCTTATACTGCTGATGACCCATCTGTGTTTGTTCTAACCGTTCCACGTCTCTACTGACCAATGCATTAAATGTTGAAATATATGCTTCTGTAGGACCTGGGGGAATCCAAGAGGATTTTGGCCGTACTACAGGACCTTCATTAGGATTGTTAGCCCCAGTGCTATCTTGCAAGGAAAAAAATAATTTAACTTGTAGATTTCGAAAAAATCTCACGAGTTCGACTCTAGCGTTGAATTTATGATGAAAATGAGAAGGTACATATGACAAACCATAGTTCAACACTCGTATCTGTGTAGGCATGAGGACTACATCTGACAAATTTATCACATTGGATAATTCTGCATTCCTGATCGTGTGACCGGACCTGTCCACTGTTGTTGTGGATTGTATTGTTGTGCTCATCTGTGCTGTGCTCTGTTGTTTTGTCGTCCTCCCCGACCTCCTTGTAAAAAACGCTGCCCTGTATTGTTTGTACTTATATTCTCGTCAGAACTTGACAAATGTTCCATAATATTACTGCTTAATGCTCCTGATGTACCACCTGTACTACTAACTGAATAATTACTTGAACTTTGTAACCAGGGGTAAATTGGACCTGCTGCATAATCTTGTTGATCCCTCGAGAACTTTTTAATTTTAACTTGTCTCAGATTGTGATGATATTGTTCCAAAGACCAAAGTTCCGTAGTTAGATGATCTTCTAGTTTAAAAGTTGATGCTTCACTACTAGTTGTTTGTAATGAAGTTAATACTCCATCTAATTAAACCTGAACCTCCTTGGTAACCTCTTGGGCGGTTTCTATAATCAACAACATGAGATCTCGCGAACACCTGTTAAGAACAGCCGCCCAATGGTCCAGAGAACATACACCAAATGGGGAGCCCTTGACCATGAGGGATGCACACATCCATTCTCAGGGTCTCTTCCCCTCCCCTACCCCAAAGGCAGCCACAACTGAGTGTGTCCAATAGAGAACAAGACATCTGTACAATGAATTGGGTAGAAACAATCTTGGCTCTCAGAGTCCAGTGTATTAGAGTCCACTGCTGTCTCTTGCAATCCTCTTGACCAGCTGCAGTGCTGTAACCTGTCCTGTAAGATGCAAGAAGTGTTTGTTTAGCACCTACATAGCAGAAAAGGAAGATGTGGCTGAGAGGTATAGCTTATCTTGAACTTGTGGTGCAAGAATCTGTTTGCTCCAAGGGCCCAGAGGCTGGCTGCTTCAACTAAGGAGAGAGAATGGGGAGCAGTGAGGGAGCGCATCAGACACAGCTAGTAGCTCATGGAGGGTAGAGAATGGAGAGTTTGGTAAGATGTAGAAAATGCAGAGTATATGCTAAGCTGCCAGCTAACACCCAGTCAGAAACCTTTTGAAAGGAAAGGTACACAGCTCACACACCAGTTATCTTTAAAGAATTGGCCAAAAGGTGTGTCCCCCCCCCCCCCCCCCCAAAAAAGAGGTGTACAAAAGCATATAGTGGCAAAAACAAGGTTTACTATAACTGAAGCTAAAACGCTTAGAAATACCACCCCATAATCTAAAAAAAAACCTCTAAAGTGCAAGCACAGAGAAAGATGTTTTAAAGAGGCGCCAATAAAGGGAATGCAAACTTTCAAATCAGAAGAGCAGCTGGGAACGTTTAGCATTTTCACCCATAATCGAAATTAGGACATCCAAAACACAGAGCAGCTGGAGACGTCCATAGTTCCCACCCATAATCAAAATTAGGATGTCCAAATCGGCAGAGCAGTTGGGGACGTTTAGGGATTTTGCCCATAATCGAAATTAGGACGTCCATCTTGGGGACGTCCATCCTGCTCTTACATGGACATCCTTGGGACAGTATTTAAACGTCCTTCTCAGTATTTTTGAAATTTTGGATTTCATTGTCAGAATGGCACCAAAACAGGCACTCACTCGCAAGGGTAATTTCAGTGACCCTGAAATAGAACTGCTGGTGCAAGAAATATCTTTTTGCTCCCAAGGGCCAGAGGCTGGCTGCTTCAACAAAGGGGAGAGAATGGGAGGCAGTGAGGTACCGGGTCAATGCAGTCTTCCACTGTGGCAGAGATGTAGAAGACTGAAAACGCAAGTGGCGCCGGCTGAAGAGCGATGTGAGGCAGAAGGCTGGTGCCAACCCCCCCCCCCCCCCCAGCAGATGATACTGCTATCTTGACCCCCCTAGAGTGCACTGTTCATGGGCTCTTGCCCCAGGAGGAGATCCACGGCATTGGGTCCCAGGACACATCAGCACAGCCTGAGGGCTCAGGTAGGTTTACCATTAGGAAGCTGTGGAATCTGTTGTTCTGCACTACACTCTGTTTTCCACAAGTGGGGGACAGTGTGGTGCTCCTAAGTAGGGGAAGGGGTGAGAACACCACATGTAATACAAATCACTATTCACTACAGACCATGACACAGGGAGTAGGCAGGTGGAGGGTGGAGAGGGGGGAGGGTTTCCAGCTATGTGTGTGTAGGTTACCACTGTTTCACAGCTTTGGGGGCCTTCCCCACTCCCTCCTCTTTTCTCATCACCAAAGTGTGCATATCTGCTTTCCACACCTCCGTGCTGTAGCCACTGTGTCCTCTGCACTCCTTCCACAGTTCTATGTCTACCCACCTGCCTGTGTGACTCTCTTGCAAATTAGTCTCTGAAGTACAATGCACTCCTCGTCTCCACCTGTGTACCATCTGTGGGTTGCCTGCCAATCCCATTCCTCACCATCTGTTTGCTGGGTCTTCACGTGTGGGGCTATGTATATGAATGCCGCAAAACAAAAGTGGGTTATTTTGACCAACACACTTCCTCCCCTTTTGCTATGCAGGTGATGACAGCCAGTCAGATGCAGAAGCTGGCCCTAGTGGCCACCAGCCCCAGCACACTGAAGATCAGACAGAGCAGCAAACCAGTGGGCCTGGAGGTGTGACTGCACAAGAAACCACGCAGGAACACTCACATGGGGTGGAACCACAGGACACAGCAGCAGCAGCAGCAGAGGCTCTCCCTCCCCCACCCACAGTTTTTGCCGATGTTGGCACAGAGGAAGAAGAGGCAGAAGGGGGGGGGGGGGCGCATCCTGAGCAAAGGCCATCTAGCCAGAGGAGGCAGCTGCTGCACCTTGCAACCCAATTGCTGGGCCACAATGTGCAACTTGAAGATTACCGGTGCCAGAAATTGGAGCTGCAAAGGGAAGCAGTACAGGCCCAACAGGAAGTGGTAAAGACCTAATGGGAAGCGATAAAGCAGCTCCAATGGCTGGAGCAGAGCTTCGAGGGCCTACAGCGTGACCTCCAAGCACACACTACAGCCCTGAGGCAGCAACAAGTGCAGTCTCCTTCCACCAGTGCACAGCAGCCACCAGCAAAGAAGAGGAGGTTGAGATCCTCAGCCCCTTCAGCCACTGGTCCAGCAGCCACCACACCAACTCCCCTTCTGGGTCCTGTGCCCAGGTTGCAGGGCAAAACACAGACCACAAGGTGGCCGAGCTTCCAGAGGGTAGCCGAGGCAGCAGGCTGCCTTGTTGAGACAGAGGACAGTGGGACCTCATCAGGGGAGGACTCTCAACAGTGTTCCCCAGCAGCACCGACAGCTGGACTGCCACCAGCTGCTTAGGAACACGGTGGGAGGGGTAGGAGGGGATGGGGACAGGGATGGGGCCAGGGGAGGGGGCAGGGAAAGTAGACAGGAGTGTATGTGATGGGACATGCTGGGGGGTGGGGGAGTATGGATGTGGTAGGGGCAGGGGTTGGGGGTGCTGGGAGGTGGGAGGAAGGAGTGTGAGGGTTGGAGGGAGGAGAATATGCACAGAGCGGGTGATGGTGGAGGGAGGGGTGGTGGTGGTGTGTAACTAGTATGTGATAGTAATAAATGTTTACTTACTCTCACACAAAACTTGTCTCAATGAGTCTTTGCCTGGCTCGAACTCCCAGCTGGTGGGCACTCTGTTCTGCTCTGTGGCCGGGAGGTGGAGGGGGAGGGGGCTCCTCATCCTCTTGATCTGGGGCCTGCTGCTCTGGTTGCTGTGGCTCTTCTGGGAGTGCCTGTCCTCTGCGCAGGGCCAAATTATGTAGCATGCAGCAGGCCATAAAGATCTTAGCCACCTTTTGGGGGCAGTAAAGGAGCTTCCCTCCAGAATGCTCAAGATAACGGAACCTGTTTTTAAGTTGTTCAAACGTGCGCTCTATGGTGCCATGTGTGGTTCGATGTCTGCTGTTGTAGTTCTCCTCCGGCCCTGTTTGTGGGTGCACTGTGTGGGTCATAAGCCAACTCCGCTGTGGGTAGCCTCTGTCACATTTGGGGAGAAGCAGAATGAGAAAGATGAGTGTGTATTGTTTGGAGTGGGTACCTCGTAGAGGTGGGGTGGGAACAGTGGGTTGTGGGGTGAGCTGGAGGGAGACAGTGCTGAGGGTTGCCCAGGGGAGGGGGTATAGTTTTGGCAGATCCATGCTGCGCTTACCTAGGAGCCATCCGCCGATGATCTCCCCTCAGTCAAACCTGCGGAAGATTCCTGAGTGCTGCAATATGTAGGCATCATGGGTTGAACCTGGGTATTGGGCACACACATCTAGAATCTCCCCCTGGGCGTCACACACAACTTGCATATTGAGTGAGTGGAATGCTTTCCTGTTCCTATAGGTGGCCTCTTGTACCCGGGGGCAGGGGGGGGGGGGGTCTGAGTGCGACATGTGTACAGTCAATGGCACCTATGACCGAGGGGAAGTGAGCTACGGTGTAGAAGTCAGCCATGTTGTTCCGCAGAGCCTGGGGGTGGTGGGGAAGGTGATGTACTCTGAGGTGTGGGTAAGAAAGGCATCAAAGAACTGGGTGAGGCAGTTAGAAATGGAAGGCTGGGTGAGGCCCATGTTCACAGCTATCACAGACTGGAAGCTCCCAGTGGCCAAAAAAGAGAGAGAAGCAGTGATCTTGAGATGCAGAGGGATGGGATTGTTCCTACGGGTCCTGGGTTGCAGGAGGGGTTGGAGCTGCTGACAAAGGTGCTGAATGGCAGCCTTGTCAAAGTGGTACCTAGTGAGACACTGTAGGTCAGTAAGGTCGAGAAAACTGCTACGGGGCCTGAAAACTCTGGGGTGTGAGTAGCTCCTGCGGCGCCTCCCCTCTTTCTCCAACATGTGAGCCACCTGTGCATTTAGTGTCTCCATTTCCCCACACTACAGGTGCAATGGAGTGACACCAGTGCTCACCTCTCCCTACCAACCTGGTGAAACACAGCACCAACAAACACAAGCTGACACTCACTCTCCCACCACCGACAAACAATGCAGTCACACACAGCACAGCCAAACTGCAAGCACTCTCTCAGCCACTACACACTCTGCTGCCACACCCTCTAGCACACACAGGCAGCAGCAGCAGCAGCAGCAGCACACAGGACAAAGAGACAAATACAGACAACAAACAGGTAAGGGAATGAAATGTGAACTTGGGGACAATGAATGGAGAGGGATGGGGGAGATAGAGGAAGGAGTAGTAGTGTCTGGGGTTGGGGGCTAGAAGGGGTAGGGAAAGCTGAAAAGGTAAAACACAAAAGAGGCAGGTGAGCAGTGGTGTGCTGGAGCCGGTTGTTAACTTTGCTCGGCTCTTGCGAGCCGGTTGTTGAATTGCGTGAGCTGGCTCTCTTCCTCCCTCCCAATCCGGACCCTTACGTCAGCGACTTCACTAATTCTTCGGGGTTGCTGCAAGCACTGACTCTCCCATGCTGGCACTGCAGTTTCGCATTTTAAAAATGGCCGCCGAGACTTCCAGAGGCGGCCTCGCGAGACTTCTGCCGAAGTCTTGGAGTCCGCCCTTGTAAGTCTCGGCGGCCATTTTGAATCGCGAACCTGCAGCGCCAGCAGGGGAGAGTCAGCGCTTGCAGCGACCCCGAAGAATTCGTGAAGTCGCTTACGTAAGGGACTGGATCTGGAGGGAGGGAGGAGGGAGGGAGTTGAATTCGCCGAACTCAGGAGGGGGTGGCAAGGGAGAGAAGGGAGTTGCTGGGCATTTGTGAATGGAGGGGAGGGGAGAGAAGGGTCGCTATAGGTGCAGGGCAGGGGAGAGGAGGGTCACTGGACATGGGTGCATGCAGGGCAGGGCACAGGAGGATCGCTGGGTTTAGGTGCATGCAGGGCAGGGAAGGGGACAGGAGGGTCACTGGACATGGGTGGATGGAGGGCAGGGGACAGGAGGGTCGCTGCTGGACATGGGTGCATGCAGGGCAGGGGACAGGAGGATCGCTGGGTTTAGGTGCATGCAGGGCAGGGGACAGGAGGGTCACTGGACATGGGTAGATGGAGGGCAGGGGAGAGGAGGGGAGAGAGAAGAAATGCTGGACACCAATATATTTGTGCAGCTTTTATATATTTGACACTGCAGCAGAACTGGCTATAGAAAAGGTGATTACGACAAAATGAGAAAAATGGTGAAAAAAAGACTGAAAGGAGCAGCTCGCAGAGTAAAAAACTTGCATCAGGCGTGGATGCTGTTTAAAAACACCATCCTGGAGGTTCAGGACAAATATATTCCACGTATTAGAAAAAAGGGAAAAAAGACTAAACGTCAGCCGGCGTGGCTAAACAGTAAGATAAAGGAAATCATTAGAGCCAAAAAACAATCCTTCAGAAAGTGGAGAAGAGAACCAACTGAAAGTAACAGGATAGATCATAAGGAATGCCAAGCCAAATGCAAAGCGGAGATAAGGAGGGCAAAAAAGGACTTTGAGAAGAAATTAGCGTTGGAAGCAAAAATACATAGTAAAAATTTTTTAGATACATTAAAAGCAGGAAACCGGCCAAAGAGTCGGTTGGGCCGCTGGACGAAAATGGTGTTAAAGGGGCGATCAAGGAGGACAAAGCCGTAGCGGAGAAATTAAATGAATTCTTTGCTTCGGTCTTCACCGAGGAGGATTTGGGGGGGACACCGGTGCCGGAAAGAATATTTGAAGCGGGGGAGTCGGAGAAACTAAACAAATTCTCTGTAACCTTGGAGGATGTAATGGGTCAGTTCAGCAAGCTGAAGAGTAGTAAATCACCGGGACCTGATGGTATTCATCCCAGAGTATTAATAGAACTAAAAAATGAACTTGCGGAGCTACTGTTAGAAATATGCAATCTGTCCCTAAAATCGAGTGTAGTACCGGAAGACTGGAGGGTAGCCAATGTTACTCCGATTTTTAAGAAGGGTTCCAGAGGAGATCCGGGAAATTATAGACCGGTGAGTCTGACGTCGGTGCCGGGCAAGATGGTGGAGGCTATTATTAAGAATAAAATTGCAGAGCATATACAAAAACATGGACTGATGAGACAAAGTCAGCACGGATTTAGTGAAGGGAAGTCTTGCCTCACCAATCTAATGCATTTTTTTGAGGGGGTAAGCAAACATGTGGACAATGGGGAGCCGGTTGATATTGTATATCTGGATTTTCAGAAGGCGTTTGACAAAGTGCCGCACGAAAGACTCCTGAAGAAATTGCAGAGTCATGGAATCGGAGGTAGGGTATTATTATGGATTAAGAACTGGTTGAAAGATAGGAAGCAGAGAGTAGGATTGCGTGGCCAGTATTCTCAGTGGAGGAGGGTAGTTAGTGGGGTCCCGCAGGGGTCTGTGCTGGGTCCGTTGCTTTTTAATGTATTTATAAATGACCTAGAGATGGGAATAACTAGTGAGGTAATTAAATTCGCCGATGACACAAAATTATTCAGGGTCGTCAAGTCGCAGGAGGAATGTGAACGATTACAGGAGGACCTTGCGAGACTGGGAGAATGGGCGTGCAAGTGGCAGATGAAGTTCAATGTTGACAAGTGCAAAGTGATGCATGTGGGTAAGAGGAACCCGAATTATAGCTACGTCTTGCAAGGTTCCGCGTTAGGAGTTATGGATCAAGAAAGGGATCTGGGTGTCGTCGTCGATGATACGCTGAAACCTTCTGCTCAGTGTGCTGCTGCGGCTAGGAAAGCGAATAGAATGTTGGGTGTTATTAGGAAGGGTATGGAGTCCAGGTGTGCGGATGTTTTAATGCCGTTGTATCGCTCCATGGTGCGACCGCACCTGGAGTATTGTGTTCAGTACTGGTCTCCGTATCTCAAAAAAGATATAGTAGAATTGGAAAAGGTACAGCGAAGGGCGACGAAAATGATAGTGGGGATGGGACGACTTTCCTATGAAGAGAGGCTGAGAAGGCTAGGGCTTTTCAGCTTGGAGAAGAGACGGCTGAGGGGAGATATGATAGAAGTGTATAAAATAATGAGTGGAATGGATCGGGTGGATGTGAAGCGACTGTTCACGCTATCCAAAAATACTAGGACTAGAGGGCATGAGTTGAAGCTACAGTGTGGTAAATTTAAAACGAATCGGAGAAAATTTTTCTTCACCCAACGTGTAATTAGACTCTGGAATTCGTTGCCGGAGAACGTGGTACGGGCGGTTAGCTTGACGGAGTTTAAAAAGGGGTTAGATAGATTCCTAAAGGACAAGTCCATAGACCGCTATTAAATGGACTTGGAAAAATTCCGCATTTTTAGGTATAACTTGTCTGGAATGTTTTTACGTTTGGGGAGCGTGCCAGGTGCCCTTGACCTGGATTGGCCACTGTCGGTGACAGGATGCTGGGCTAGATGGACCTTTGGTCTTTCCCAGTATGGCACTACTTATGTACTTATGTACTTATTCCAAAAGCCCTCTTCCCTCTCCCTTTGGGGAACATTTAAAAGACATTTAAAAGACAAAAGGTACTGCTGCAGTTGCAGGGACCTCACCTTGCCTTTTCTCATTCCTTAAACAAAAGACTTAAGACTGCTTTAAAGTTTTAAATTGACTCTATTCCTCTGATCAACACAACAAAGATTGGACGTAACCAGAGGAGGCAAGGAGACAGGCAGGGAAAGGTGTGAAATCCAACTTAAAGACAAAGGACACCTGCTGGCTGCCCCAGACAAATCTTATCTATCACAGAGAATCAAGCAGGAAGCCCTGTACATCAAAACAGGGGCGTATCTGCGTGGGGCCTCAGGGGCCTGGGCCCCCGCAGATTTCGCCCTGGACCCCCCTACCGCTGCCAACCCTCCCCCTCCGTTGCTCGCCTACCTTCGCTGGCGGGGGACCCCAACCCCCGCCAGCCGAGGTCCGCATCCTCCTGCCTCTGCCGGCTGCCTTTAAAGAATTCCGTCAGCTGGCGGGGGACCCCCAACCCCCGCCAGCCAAGCCGAGGTCCTTTCATTTTTCCACTGAAGCTGGCGCCGACGAAAGTTTCTTTTGAGTCTGACGTCGCTGCACCTTGTACGTGCAGGACGTCAGACTCAGAAACAGCTTCATTCTGTTTCTGAGTCTGACGTCCTGCACGTACAACGTGCAGCAACGTCAGACTCAAAAGAAACTTTCGTCGGCGCCAGCTTCAGTGGAAAAATGAAAGGACCTCGGCTTGGCTGGCGGGGGTTGGGGGTCCCCCGCCAGCTGATGGAATTCTTTTAAAGGCAGCCGGCAGCGGCAGGAGGACGCGGACCTCGGCTGGCGGGGGTTGGGGTCCCCCGCCAGCGAAGGTAGGCAAGCAACGGAGGGGGAGGGTTGGCAATGGCAGCGGCTGGGGGGAGGGGGATCGGCAATGGTGGCGGCGGCGGCGGCGGGGGAGGGGGCTATAATGTGCCCCCTCACTCTGGCCCTGGCCCCCCCTACCGCCGCAGTTCAGATACGCCCCTGCATCAAAAGACCATTTGTCAACAAAATCCAGACAGCAAGTCTCGTGATGTCATAAGACATGAGACCAAGACTCAGGTGTCGTGTGCAAACATAAGACCAGGACTCAGGGGTCGTGTGCAAAAAACCAGGAAGCCAGCAACCAGATGCACATGGCCTGCTTCCCTGCAAAATAAGAGTATAAAAGGACAAGCTGTTTCCCCAAGAAGGGGACTCTCTTCTCTCTTCAAGACTCTCCCTCCAGGAGATTCTCTCTTCAGCACCAATCCAGATGCCTTGCTCCTGATCTGCAGTTCACCTGCCTCATGGCTCTTCAATGGACCACAAAATGCTTTGCAACAGACTGCTTTGTAAGTTATAACTTTTGATCTAGACCTGCTACTCTACTTTACCTTACTTAAGCACAGATTATCTGTAAAGATCTTTTAAAACCTACCTCTCGTGTGCAATTGTATATTAAATCAACCTTTTTGAAGCTAAAAATATGGTCTCTTTGTGTTCTAGTATATGGTATCTTTTATATATACTTAATTTATTTAATTTATTGCAATTATCACCTTTGGTGATTGGTGGAGAAATTAATATCTTAAAACTTATAAATACAGCGCCTGCTCTTAAATTATAAACAGTAGCGAGTGCTCTAGAGCTCTTTCCCCCAAGATAAATCATTTCTTATAACAATACGTTGGAGATGTCCATCTTGTAACACCGCCCAAAACATGCCTCTAACATGCCCCCTGTGGAGACATCCATAGATGGACATCCTTGCGCTCAGGATGTCTTTACAGCCCTGTTTCGATTATTGGATTTAGACGACTTTCTTTCACAAGGACGTCCATGTGCCTTTTATGTCGCTTTTTGGACGTCCTTCTCTTTCGAAAATGAGCCTGATGATCTCCTGCACCTGTCACTACTCTTTCTCCCACTGCTCACTCCTGCTCTGGTACCTATTCTAGCCAGTGTACATTAATGGACTCAAACCTTTCTTAGTCAACAGTGAAATGGCTGAGCACTGATACCAGAGATGGTATTCATTTCATGGTAGCACTTTTTCTGGCTTTGAAGCTGAAACAAGATCACAGCCAAACAGAAGGACGATCATGAGCCACTCAATAGGCATTCATTTTACTTTGTAAATTTGTAATAGAATGACTAAAATTCACAAAAATAGCAAATATGGGGTCCTTTTACTAAGCTGTGGTAAAAAGTGGCCTGCAGGAGTGTAGGCACATGTATTGGGCGTGTGCCGGGCCAGATTTTCCGCATCTACAAAAAATAGGTTTTTTTTAATGGGACGGGGAAAGGACCTCTGGTAAAAATGAAACCAGCACATGCCCAAAACCAGCTTGAGCCCCTTAACGCCACCCATTGATCTAGTGGTAAAGGCTCACATGCTACACGCGCAGTAACCGGTTGGTGCACACCAAGTGCCGATTACCGTAGGAGAAAATAAATGAATATTTCATCTAGGCATTATGGGCGTGTGCCAAATCTGAAATTACCATCAGGAGGGCAAGTGCATAGAGCCTACTGCAGCTTAGTGAAAGGGCCCCTATATTTGTTACCAACAAAATGCAAACAAGTACATAAGTACATAAGTAATCCCACACTGGGAAAAGACCAAAGGTCCATTGAGCCCAGCGTCCTGTCCAAGACAGCAGCCAATCCAGGCCAAGGTCACCTAGTGAGCTTCCCAAACATACAAACATTCTATACATGTTATTCCTGGAATTGTGGATTTTTCCCAAGTCCATTTAGTAGTGGTTTATGGACTTGTCCTTTAGGAAACCGTCTAACCCCTTTTTAAACTCTGCTAGGCTAACCGCCTTCACCACGTTCTCCGGCAACGAATTCCAGAGTTTAATTATGCATTGGGTGAAGAAAAACCTTCTCCGATTTGTTTTAAATTTACTACACTATAGTTTCATCGCATGCCCCCTAGTCCTAGTATTTTTGGAAAGCATGAACAGACGCTTCACATCCACCTGTTCCACACCACTCATTATTTTATATCATGTCAATGATGTGCTTTTTTTGTGTGAATATACATCACCCTTGCATTGTTTAAATACTATTAGAAGTTGCTCTGACTTGTTTTCAGTATTTAGCCCAGGGTAGTCTATGGGATTATACCTTATGAATAGCGCTTAGATGTGCCTTTGTAAAACACCTCTGGAGTTCTGCTTAGATCCAAGGTAGTGGCATCAAAGTTATTATAAACAGATAAACTGAATGCAGTCTGTGACTGGTAAAGAACACTACCCTAATTTCAGGACTACTGTCAGGAAAAGAAAAAAAGAACGTTGGTTAAAAATAATATTCAGAAAATATGTGATATTCATAGTAGAATTTTATATCTTTAACCACATTACATTGAGTGAACTGCATTTCAAATTCCTTGCTGGTTTCTGAGGTTAAAGGTTAACACATGTTTTGTGTTAAATGTTCATTAAAGTACACACTGCAATAAAAGAAAATCTTATAAGCCAGATAAGTGAATATCTGAAAGAGGAAACCGGGAAAACAAAGGGAAAGGGACTTTTTAGATACTCAGCATCAAATATCCTGAGTCACAGGAAATTTTAGTTGGCATAAGAAAATATGAACTTCTTGGTATAAGTACATGAAACAGAGGCCTTATTTTATTTTCTCCAGCCTGATCAAAGTATTAAGAACATAAGAACTAAAGCGTTGCAGTACTGGGACAGACCAAAGGTCCATCAAGCCCAGTATCTTGTTTCCAACAGTGGCCAATCCAGGTCACAAGTACCTGGCAACATGCCAAAGGAATAAAACAGATTTTATGCTGCTTATCCTAGAAATAAACAGTGGATTTTTATGTGCGTTTATAGTCCTACAGGAAATCGGGATATAAAACTAACAGGCTTTCTAGATTTATGGTTTTCACTTTAATGCATCCTTTATGCCAGAGAATATGGTCAAGGCAACCAATACAGCAGGATTCAAAAGAGAATTGGACAAATTCCTGGAAGAAAAGTCCATAAAAAAATTTATTAGCCAGGTCGACTTGAGAGAGCCATTGTTCACCCCTGGAAAAGAGCAATAGAAAAAACATAAGTACATAAGTATTGCCATATTGGGACATACCGAAGGTCCATCAAGCCCAGCATCCTGGTCTATGGACTTTTCCTTTAGGAAGCCATCCAAACATTTTTTAAAAACCCCGCTAAGCTAACCGCTTTTAATGCATTCTCTGGCAACGAATTCCAGAGTTTAATTATACTTTGAGTGAAGAAAACTTTTCTCTGATTCACTTTAAATGTACTACTTTCTAGCTTCATTGTGTGCCCCCTAGTCTTAGTATTTTTGGAAACAGTAAATAAGTGATTCACATCTTTTGGGGATCTGCTGGGTGCTTGTGACCTGCAATGGCTGCTGTCAAGAGACAGAATGTTGGGCTTGACGGACCTTGATCTGACTTAGCAGGGGATTTCTTATGTTCTTAAGTTCTTATTTTGGAGCCAGCAATATTGTTTCAGTTATTAAAACCATGTTCTGATGAATTTCTTACACTAATCTTACTAACAAGTACTTTGTCTCCAAAAGTCATTTTATGAAGTTAATTCAGCAGAATGTTTCCTGCTATGTGTTTTCGTTTAATAACACACGTGCAACCCAATTTTGTATAGTGTTTCTAGATTGGAAAAGGCATGTCCAAGACAGGAGTTTCAAAATACAGTGGAACACCGTTATAAAGCGCCCTGTAATAACATGAATCCACTTATAACGCAATAATATCTTAGCTCCATTTTTTTGAACTTATATTTCCTCTCCAGTCAATGTCTGGATATGCCAGGGTGGAGCCCACCCCCTTCCCTGCAAGAAACCCATTCCAGCCAATGTCTAGATATGCAGGGGTGGAGCCCTGCCCCTTCCTTGCCTGAAAACCTTTCCTGTCAATGTCTACCTACGCTTGGGTGGGCCTGGGCCCACCCCCAGATGAGCTGTGTCTGTGCCGCTGTCGGATGAGCTGTGTCTGTGCCATTGTGAAAACAACCTCAGGTGTACTCCGTATACGTGACTTAGGCCACACCTAGTGCTAGTCTGAAAACAACTTTGTGTGGATTATTTCAATGCAGCTTTGGCCACACCTAGTGCGAGTGTAAAAACAACCTCGTGTGAACTCTGTATACATGGCTTAGGCTGCTCCCCGTGCTGGTGTGAAAACAAGTTTGGGTGGACCCTGAATACAACTTGAAGTGAGCTCTGTCCAGGGTTAAACCATCTCATAAGTGGAAGTCTTTCACTACTCAAGAAAAGTTATCTGATCAACTGAAGTCTGGTAAGCAACAAACTCATCTGGCCAAAGAGCTAGGTATCAATGAATCTACTCTAAGAGGGTGAAGGAAAGAAGATGAAACACTGAGAGGTTTGCCCTGTATTCTGAAAGAGAAAACAGGATTACATAGGAAAAAAAATAAAACAGCTAGTGATGAAAACTTGGATTCAGCGCTTTTTCAATGATTCATCCAAATTCGGTCACAGGGAGTCCCTATTTCTGGCCCCATCATGAAAGCACAGGCGGAAAATTTTGGCAACAGCTAAGTGGCCAAGAGTCAACATTCAAAGCCAGTAATGGATGGCTTGACAGATTTAAGAAAAGGCATGCATCAGCCAAATCCTTATCTCAGGGGAGATCTGATTGACTGACAAGGATGCAGTACATTCTTAAAAAAAACTGCTGGAAGGGTACAGTGAGGATCAAGTGTACAATTGTGATGAAACAGGACTGTGTTTCAAAATGTTACCAGATCATACATGAGCGGCCACAGATGATGTACACAAAAGAGAAGGTTTTAAATAAAGGACAAATTGACCATTCTTTTTGGTGTGAATAAATCTGAGAGTCATAAAATAAATGCACTCATGATTTCAAAGTCCAAATCACCCAGGTGTTTTCATCATGTGAATATGAAATCTTTGCTCTTTGAATATACAAACAGCAGGAATGTTTGGATGAATTCTTCAAACTTTACAGACAGGAAGTTGACCCTGATGCTTAGGTGGCTCAGCCACACAAACGAGTGATGGCCAAGGCACAGCGGGAAAAATGGGTCTGCGGGGAAGGGGAGGGAATGCAGGTAGGAGGAGGCAGGTTAGACATAGGGATAAGAGATGGGAGGTAGTAAGGCAGAAGGGGAGAGATGGATGCAGGTAATAGGAGGGGAGGTCTGGGAGGCGGGAAAAGGAGTGGCCGCCAGAGGCAGTGAGAGAGACAATTGCAAGAGTGCAATTGTCATTTTTCCTGCTTGTTAGCCGTGATGGTAAAATCAAAGGGCTCCTTTTACAAATCCCTGCTAGCAAATCCAGCGTGGCAAATGAAACAAAACCCATTCAATTCATATGGGCTTCGTCACATTTACTGCACCAGAATCACTAGAGCAGCTTTGTAAAAGGAGCCCAAAGTGTCTTATCTACCAAAGAATACAACTTCTGAGATCCAACATTTGGACCAGGGCATTATTTCACTGTTTAAAACAAACTACTGATGTGAATTGATTAAGAGGATGGTGGCATATAACACTGCAACAGTTGATGCAGTGCTGGCATCTCTCAACCTGATGGAGGTTTGCCACCTCAGTGGAAAGGCCTGATCTATCTCTGCAACTTGAGTTGAACGATGCTGGTTAGAGAGTTTTGGATTATTGACAACTGATAAGGATGATGATGCCCAAGAGGAAATTTTGTTTGGCTTTTCTGCAGAGGATGTGCAGTTAGCTGAAAAGACATTAAAAAAAATTGAACATGTACACAATTATATCCTGGACCTGGTTTCAACTGATAATGAGTGCCTTACTTATGAGCATATGTCTGATGAAGAAATTGTGTCAAATGAGCTGTGAATGATGAGGAAGATGATAACGATCTTCCTCCTGCTCCTCCATCAAAAGTGTCAGAGGCTATAGAACATCTTGAGGCAAGTTTGAGATGGCTAGAAACTCAGGATGTGGACATTATCAAACTTTTACAGCTACAAAACATTCTTTTATGAAAACAGACCATACTGGATAAGTTCCTGTACTAGTACAGTACAGTATTGTATGTTTTAATAATGTTGAATATACAGTATACAGTTGTTCAGCCATAAACTCATATATTTCCAGAAATGTTAATAATGCCTTCTATTATATTACTATCATGTATTACATTACCATGCAATCCAACATCCTTCTGTAACAACAAATGCCTATTCTCTTTTCATTTCCATTATCCATGATGTTTTGTAAGCCACATTGCGCCTGCAAAGAGGTGGGAAAATGTGGGATACAAGTGCAATAAATAATAATAATAACACTCAATACTGTGTGAATGCCTCTGTTTGTAGCAAATAAATCTTTTGCAACAGATCAATTTTTGCTTCATTTATGTTCATTTTCCATTGACCCCGATATAACGTGACCCCATATTTAATGTGATGTCATTTTTATGGATCCCACCGTGCTATTATGGGGTTCCACTGTAGGCAACATTTTTTTTACAAAAAGCTCACTGAACATAAATGGCCTCTTTTTCCAAACTGCGCTAGCGATTCCCAGTCTGCAATGCTGACAAAGCCCATTCAGAGTGAATGGACTTTGTTGGCATTGCCGCACCGGGAATCACTAGTGTGGTTTAGTAAAAGGGCCCAAAGTCTTTTGTAAAATATATATGAGCCTGCAGAATAAATATAGCACATACAAGAAAGCCATTTTACAAAGAAACACTTTCAGAAAAAGAGAAGCATCACTTGGGGAAACACTCACGTGTAAGCAGTGGATTTTTCTACCGAAAAATGTAGCGACTGCCATGTACATATGTAAATAGTGGATTTTGCAAAACTGCATTTACAAAGGGCATCAATTAATGAGCCAAAATCCAAAAACTCTTGTTTTATTTTTCTGTTTGAGCTTCTTTTGAATGCCATAGAAGTAAGCACAATTCCTTCTTCAAGCAATCCTCTAAACCCCAAGTTCAAATGGGTGCTTAGCTGAAAGTTATGCTTGATGAGTTGGAGCAGGTATAAGTGCCAATAGGGAAGTGATTTGAAGTATATATTACTACTACTACTACTACTACTATTTATCATTTCTATAGCGCTACAAGGCATACGTATTGTGATAGTAAATGGTGTAGCTTTTCAGAACCTATGTGGCAAGGATGAAGCTGTTGTAGAGAAAGGGAAATGGGACTTGACATACCACCTTCCTGTGGTTTTTGCAACTACATTCAAACTGGTTTACATGGTATATACAGGTACTTATGGAGGGTTAAATGACTTACCCAGAGTCACTAGGAGTTGCAGCTGTCCTGGATCAAAGTGTGCTGCACTAACCACTAGGCTACTCCTCCAATCTACTGTAATCTACCTTCTCTTTGGAACTTGTGCCAGTCTTACCGTATCCAAAACTTTATAGTCATGCTATTTTACCTCAGACAAAACACAGGCTTCAAAGAGAGCAGGCTAAATTAAACTATCCTCACTTGGAAAGCTCTAAGCCATCCAAGAGAAATTAAACTAATTAGGATAAATTCAATTCAGAGCCATATGATGTTAAAATAAATAATTTGTGTTTTTAAGAAATAAGTTGTTAAATATTTCAGTAAGTATGGAGTTCAGAAATGATTCAAATGAAATGCAAACAATGTTAAGGAGCTCATTTTTGAAACAGAAAAAAACATCCAAAAAAGTGGCAGATGGCCGGGGGGGGGGTTTTTTTTTGCCAAAATGTCCAAATTGCTATTTTCGAAACCCAATTTAAGATGTTTTTCTGGGCAGTTCATCTGCAGTGCATCCAAATCACAAGGGGGCATGTGGGGAGCATCTTGGGGTGGGATTTCAACGTTCCCAAAACTTGGATGCTTTTCTGCCATAATGGAACAAAGCAAAAACATCCAGGGCAAAAGGTTTGACATTTTGGTCTAGACCTGTTCCAATCACAACCGTCATAAAAAGGTGCCCTAAATGACCACTGGGGGCAGTGGTGTGCTGGAGCCGGCTCGCACCGGCTCGCAAGAGCCGGTTGTTAACTTTGCTCGGCTCTTGCGAGCCGGTTGTTGAATTGCGTGAGCTGGCTCTCTTCCTCCCTCCCAATCCGGTCCCTTACGTCAGCGACTTCACGAATTCTTCGGGGTCACTGCAAGCGCTGACTCTCCCACGCTGGCGCTGCAGGTTCACATTTTAAAAATGGCCGCCGAGACTTCCAGAGGCGGCCTTGTGAGACTTCTGCCGAAGTCTTGGAGACCGCCCTTGTAAGTCTCAGAGGCCATTTTGAATCGCGAACCTGCAGAGCCAGCGGGGGAGAGTCAGCGCTTGCAGCGACCCCAAAGAATTTGTGAAGTCGCTGACGTAAGGGACCGGATCCGGAGGGAGGGAGGGAGGGAGGGAATTGAATTCGCCGAACTCGGGAGGGGGTGGCAGGGGAGAGAAGGGAGTCGTTGGGCATTTGTGAATGGAGGGGAGGGGAGAGAAGGGTGCATGCAGGGCAGGGCAGGGGAGAGGAAGGTCACTGCTGGACATAGGTGGATGGAGGGCAGGGGAGAGGAGGGTCACTGCTGGACATGGGTGGATGGAGGGCAGGGCAGGGGACAGGAGGGTCACTGGACATGGGTGGATGGAGGGCAGGGGAGAGGAGGGTCACTGCTGGACATGGGTGCATGCAGGGCAGGGGACAGGAGGGTCACTGGACATGGGTGGATGGAGGGAGGGGAGAGGAGGGTCACTGCTGGACATGGGTGCATGCAGGGCAGGGGACAGGAGGGTCACTGGACATGGGTGGATGGAGGGCAGGGGAGAGGAGGGTCACTACTGGACATGGGTGGATGGAGGGCAGGACAGGGGACAGGAGGGTCACTGGACATGGGTGGATGGAGGGCAGGGGAGAGGAGGGTCACTGCTGGACATGGGTGCATGCAGGGCAGGGGACAGGAGGATTGCTGGGTATAGGTGCATGCAGGGCAGGGGACAGGAGGGTCACTGGACATGGGTGGATGGAGGGCAGGGGAGAGAGAAGAAATGCTGGACATGGATGGAGGGGAGAGAAGAGTGAGGAAGGAGATGAGATGAGGGAAAAGGAAGAGAGGAGAAAAACTGCACATGGATGAAGAAAATAGGCAGAAGCTGAGGACCAGAAATGAAGAAGAAAGGAAGAAAGAAAGAAATAAATGGAAAGGAAGCCCTGGAAACGGAGTTAAGAGGACAGATAGCAGCAGAATCGGATACTGGGCCAGCATGATCAGAAAAACAGTCACCAGACAACAAAGGTAGAAAAAAAAATCATTTTATTTTCATTATAGTGTTTGGAATATGTTCACTTTGAAAATCAGGTGCTCAACATTAAAAGTTTATATTTATTTACTTATTTATGGCATTTTATCCCACATTAAACATGAATTAGATTGGAACCTGGGATCATTTAATGTTTTTTTCCTGGAGAGAGTAATGCATTGCCCCCCCCCCCCCCCGGCTATAGCCAGCTCTGCAATTTTGGGGGGGCGCAGATGTGGATGGGGGGGGGGGGGGCGCCGAGGTGGACCGGGGAGAGAGCCTGTTGTTAAAAATTTACCAGCACACCATTGACTGGGGGGATTAAGGCATGACCTCCTTACTCCTCCAGTGGTCAGTGATCCACTACCACCCCCCCCCCCCAAATATGCGAAAGAAACAGTACACGCAGCTGTGGAATTCACTACCAACAAACTTGAAAACAATTAACGAAATAGCTAACTTTTGCAAATCACTAAAAACCTATCTCTTCAACAAGGCCTACCATAAGAACTCATAACATAACTTTATCTCTCCCCCACTCCGGCCTTACTCTGAATGTCTTCTTTCTTTTATTCACTTGAATAACTCTTCCTGTCATCCCTTGATCTCATTGTAACTCCAATTGTATTATGTAACCTGTATGGTGACGCTATAACAGATCTCTGTAAGCCACATTGAGCCTGCAAATAGGTGGGAAAATGTGAGATACAAGTGCAATAAATTATAATAATAATAATAATACATACCAGCCTCTTTGACAGCTTCAAATATTATAGCCAGTTCTATTAGAGCAGCAAACAGATCCCTGGAGTAGCCTAGTGATCGGTGCAGTGCACTGTAGAGAAGGAGACCCAGGCCCAGTGGTGTGCTGGAGCCGGCTCGCACCGGCTCGCAAGAGCCGGTTGTTAAATTTTTAAAGCTCTTGCGAGCCGGTTGTTCTGGCAGGCGAGCCGGCTCCCAGGGGCGGCGCAACACGGTGGTAATGCGTTACTCTCCCTGTCCTAGTACTGTGTTGTGTTACTTCCAGCGGGGGGATCTGTCTGCCGGATGCACCCTCCTTCCCACGCACTTCCTGCTGCTAAGAAGGGGGCGGGTATCCTGTACACCATCGATACGGAGAACTTCACCGTGGCCCTGGTGAAGGGTGAGTTTGGCGGAAGCTTTGCGACGATCTGGTTCCAGTCCTGTAGGCTTTCGTTGAGCGTGGCTGTCACTGGGGGAATGGGATGCGGACCTTGGCCGCCCTTGTATATGTGGGTGTTGGGGAGGTTCTGGGAGCTTTCTGCAGTATTCGAGCTCTGGGTTTGGTGGTGGCTGGGGTTGGAGCTCCCCCATTTCTCCCCATCCCCGTTGGGTAGGGGATTTACCGCCTATAAGTGTGTAGGTATGCTCAATCCACTATGTCAGGGTCTCTGACATATTAGTGAGCCCCTGTCTTGCCTCGATCCCTAGGTGTTATTTCCAGGAGTGTGCGAAGATCCTTCTATCGTTGTTGTTTCCCCGGGACTGTACTGCTGCCTATATGGGCAATTCCCAAAGCTTAATTTTTGCAGCTGGGCTAAAAACTCTATTACAATTTATTTTTAGTGCTGCAGATGTTATAGCTGGATAGTAATATTTGGTTTATCTTGTTCAATGTGATGTTTTTCTTTATAATTTCAAAAATAATAATAATAATAAAAAAAACTCAGAGCAGCAGGATTAGAAATTAGCATGTAGGGAGTAGTGGTGTCTCACGATAGAAATATTTGAGATGGTGATAGGAAGGGAGGACAAGCAAGGTATGAAAGAAGGCAAAGCAAAGAGAGAACATTTTCGTACATCAGGTGCACCCCTACCTGCCTTTAAAATAGCTGGCTAAGGTGTAAGAAAAAGTTCCTAGGGCCCTCCCAGCCAGTTTTGGCGTGTAGTAATACTGCTATCATAACTAATAGTTCTTATTCAGCATTGGATTATCTACTGGACTGGATAGAATTGTAAAAAAAAACCCCTGTAAACGCTAGTTATGTAACATACTACATTCATAGTAAGAACTTGTCCCTGATTTTCCTCTTTAGTCCCCATCCCAGTCTCCCTTTCCTTCAACTCTCACTTAGCTACTAATTTTCAATCTTCCTTTTACTCCTTCCAAGTCTTCCCTTTATCCAATTTCTTTTTCTAGCCTGTTCTTCCCTCTCACTCACTCCTTTGACCCTCACTTCCATCGTCTGTACTCATCACATCCCAGATCTTTATCTTACAACAAATTATTTTCTTATGCATTATTCATGTACCCTATACTGTTTATTGTAAGCCACATTGAACTCAAACTTGTTTGGGATAATGTGGGATATAAATGTCAAAAATAATAACTTCATTCTGGTTGCATTCACAACAGCACGAGGCTCCGCACCCGTCGTTTGCACTGGAAAAGATCCATCCACGAGACTAGCATTTGAAGTGAGGGAGCGGGGGAAGAGTGCATGAAGGGACAAAGCAGAATGGGGGAGGGGAGAAGACGAGAGAGATTGATCCTGCAACACGTTGGGCAGGGGCAGTCCAGCAACGGGATGAGAACAGGCTTGAGGGAAGGGAGTAGATTGGGGGGGGGGGGGCATTTTATCCCACATTAAACATGAATTAGATTGGAACCTGGGATCATTTAATTTTTTTTTTCCTGGAGTAATGCAGTAAGTGCAGTATTTTGACAGTTAGCTATGCAAATTAAAACATAATGAATTTCCCTGACCGTTTAGTTCTAAATTCACTTTTAAATATACTATTCTACAAGAAGAATACTCTTCAGTTTCTTCTCCTAGCCAGTTTCTCCTAGACATACTCCCCCCCCAATATTGAAAGCTATTTAACCGGCCAGAGACAGCCAGCTAAGCTCTGGAACTCTTTGCCAGAGGAGGTGGAAATAGTAGTTAGTGTATCAGGGTTTAAAAAAGGTTTGGACAAGTCCATAGCCTGCTATTGAGACAGACATGGGAAGTATGGAGTATGTAGCATGGGATTTGTAGTATGGAGTGTTGCCACAATTTGGATTTCTGCCAGGTACCTGGGATTGGCCACTGTTTGGAAAACAGGATACTGGGCTAGATGGACCATTGTTCTGACCCAGTATGGCTACTCTTATGTTCTTATAACCATTTAAATAGTGTTTCGGCACCTAACTGCGAATATTCAGTAAGAGGTAACTGGTTATCTCTGCTGAATATTTACAGTCAGCACTGAATATTTAACCAGCTATATCACATGATAACCAGCTAAGTTTAGTGGGCAAATCGGACCGCATAAATAGCAGTCCTATCTTTGCCCACTAGTAACTTAACCAGTCAGCACTGAATATTTGCTTAGCCGGTTAAGTGTGCACCAGCCAACCCCCCCCCCCCCCCCCCCCCCCCCCCCCCCCGGATATTCAATACTGGTCACCAGAAAAGGCCCAGCCTTGAATATCTGAATATCTGGGGTCAGATCAGCGCTGACCGCGGCACTTATGCGGGCTGCCTCTCACCGGTTGAATATCAACCCCATATTCTCTGACACCACAGTCACATCAGAGCCCAATCCTGTTTCCTTCTGTGACTCTGAACGATTTAGGCCACTGTTCAGGCTTGCTCACAGCCCTACCAACACCAAGCTCACTCAGGAACACTGCAAGTTAACATAAACTCCCAAATTTGGCAATTTATCAGACATTCCACTATTCCCTTTAGTTTTTTTTTCCCACACCAATATATTAAAGCATTAAGGAAAAGTTAATTTTCCAGGAAATATTTCAAAAATATTTTAAAATAACCTTTCCTACACTCATCCCTTCCCCAGAACACTCAATCTGCATCCACAATGACTACTTTCTTCACTCTTTTTTACACTAAGGCCTCTCTCATAGGAGCCACTCAGGAACATCTCCTCTCACTCAGAGAACTTCAGTCCTTCTCCCTAACTGTTAATGTCAGCTTAATCATGATAAGAGTCTGTTGCCTAGACAACTAACTCTATTGACACCATCAATGACATGGTTACTCCCATAGGCGTAGACTGGGGGGGCGAGGGGGGGCAATGCCCCCCCAAACGACGATGAGGCGCCGCCGCGCCATTAGTTAAAAAAAAAAATAAAAACAAAACACATGCAGGCACGCGCTCCTCTCCATCCGCTTGGCTTTCCTGCTCTCTCTGTCTGCGTCCCGCCTTCCTCTGACGTCAGAGGAAGGCGGGACGCGGACAGAGAGGGCAGGGAAGCCAAGCGGAGTAGCGGACTGAGAGGAGCGTGTCCGTCTACCCCTCTCTCTTCCTCCCTCCCTCCCTCCGCCGCAGGCAGCAGTCTTTTCCAGCGTTCCTGGCAGCGGTAGCGTTGTACACGCTGCCTTCGGCTCTGCCACAAAGCCTTTTCTTCAAGTTCCTGTTCCCGCATAGGTGGGAACAGGAACTTGAAGAGAAGGCTTCCGGGGCAGACCGAAGGCAGCGTGTACATCGCTACTGCTGCCAGGAACGCTGAAAAAGACTGCTGCCTGCGCCGGAGGGAGGGAGGGAGGAAGAGAGGGAGGTAGACGGAGTCACAATCTTGGACCTCGCGGGGGGGGGGGGGGGCAGAGGGAAGATGGATGGGACTGGGAGGGGTGGGGAGCAGAGGGAAGGAGCAGGAGATGGATGGGACTGGGTGGGGTGGGAAGCAGAGGGAAGGAGCAGGAGATGGATGGGACTGGGTGGGGTGGGAAGCAGAGGGAAGGAGCAGGAGATGAATGGGACTGGGAGGGGTGGGAAGCAGAGGGAAGGAGCAGGAGATGAATGGGACTGGGAGGGGTGGGAAGCAGAGGGAAGGAGCAGGAGATGAATGGGACTGGGAGGGGTGGGAAGGAGCAGGAGATGAATGGGACTGGGAGGGGTGGGAAGCAGAGGGAAGGAGCAAGAGATGGATGGGACTGGGAGGGGTGGGAAGCAGAGGGAAGGAGCAGGAGATGAATGGGACTGGGAGGGGTGGGAAGCAGAGGGAAGGAGCAAGAGATGGATGGGACTGGGAGGGGTGGGAAGCAGAGGGAAGGAGCAGGAGATGAATGGGACTGGGAGGGGTGGGAAGCAGAGGGAAGGAGCAGGAGATGAATGGGATTGGGAGGGGTGGGGAGCAGAAGGAAGGAGCAAGAGATGGATGGGACTGCGAGGGGTGGGGAGCAGAGGGAAGGAGCAACAGATGGATGGGACTGCGAGGGGTGGGGAGCAGAAGGAAGGAGCAAGAGATGGATGGGACTGTGAGGGGCGGGGAGCAGAGGGAAGCCTACTGGAAAGAAGACACTGAATAAAACAGAAGACACTGGGACCAAAGCGAATAGAAAAACTAAATGATCAGACAACAAAGGTAGATAAAAGTATTTTATTCATAATTTATTAATTGAAATGTGTCAGCTTTTTGAAATGTGCATCTGTGATATTTTGCCTGTAAATTCAATTCCTTCCTCCACATTAGCATATTCATTTGCATATGTATATATGCAAATGATATGCTAATATGCTCCACCCATTCTTTGCCCCCCCAAATGAAACAGTCAAACTACGCCTATGGTTACTCCTGTACAGGGCTTAATTTGTGCCGGAATGGGTGGAACGCTGTTTCCGCCACTTCTGGTAGCTTCTGCAGTGACATCATCACCACTACTCTCCCTGTAATTTCCCCACTGGCTGACTCTCCAAGTGGTCCAGCTTCTCTCTCCTTCCTTTTCTCTCCACAGCTATCAAACCAGCACCTCTCATGACCTCTAACACCCCCATGAGTGTACCTTTTAAATGTTTTCTTTGTAGAGGCTGCTGGCAGCAAGCAGCAATGCATAAGCACTGCTCCTGCCTTCCCCACACTTCACTCTGATGCAACTTCCCGTTTCCACATAGGCAGGGAGCATCAGAATGAAGCTGCAGGGAAGGCACGAGCAGTGCTTATGCCTTCTTCACTGTTGTGGTAAACCAGTTAAATCGTTGCTTTTTTTTTTTTTTTTAATCAAAACCATCATTTTTAGTGTTCAATGGATGAAATTATAGATTGGAATCGTCCCTGAAGATCCTGGGAGTTACTTTGGATCATAACTTGTCTTGGTAGTCTAAGATAAATGGCCTTGTTAAAAAATGTTTTTTGATACTGAATAACTTAAGACACATTCGAAAATATTTCATTCAAGAGAAATGTCAGATGTTAGTACAGGCCTTAATTTTAATGAAACTTGACTATGGATTTTTCAGGTGCCATATATAGACTCTAGCCCTCTAAGTGTACATGATTGTTTTCATAAGTTTGTATTTTTAATGGACCCTAGGAATAATTATAAATTCCAAGCTTGTATGAACTGGTCTTGTCTTTGTGAATTGTAATCCGCTCCAAACCTATTTAAGGTGTTGAGGTTATGTTTTTATTCTAATTTGTGATCTGTATTTGGTGAGGGTCTATGTGTGCAAAGGTGCCAACATTTCAAAATGATTGAGGGTGTCAGACTATACAAATAACCTCTCCCTGGCCATAGTGAAGGCGCTTGTTCAATATTGGGGATACTCAGCACCCACTGGATTCACAGAGCTAGCTATTATGTGGTTGTTTTGCCTGTGTCCAAGGTGCGGTATTCTGTTTGTATGCACTTTGCATAGAAATCTGTGGCAGTCCCACTCAGTTTTACCAGTAGTAGGTGTATTGATGTTCTAGGGCCCAGAGTAATATTTGTAGTGCTGCCTATTCAAAAGTAAGGTTCTTGCTGTTTGAATTATAGGAATTAGTGCTACTTTTGTGTGTCAGGTTCGCTACATGTATGTTGAGTTGGAATTTTTTTTAGGGTTTGTATTTTACAGTGTGCTTGGAAGTGGAGAGATTTATCTTGCTCTTGCTCAGGTGACACAAGAATCAGAATATTTTTATATGGTGACTTCCAAGGAGAAATGCCCTACCTATTTAAATATAACTCACAAGAACTGCTATACTGTGTTAGACTAACCTGCTTATAATCGAACGAGAAAAACGCCCAAGTTCCGACCTAAATCGGGAGATGGACGTTTATCTCACAAAAACGAATAAAGCGGTATAATCGAAAGCCGATTTTGGACGTTTTCAACTGCACTCCGTCGCGGATGCGGACAAAGTTGATGGGGCGTGTCAGAGGTATGGCGAAGGCGAACTGGGGCGTGGTTATCTGCCGAACAAAGATGGGCGCATTTCACCGATAATGGGAAAAAGTATGCGTTTTTAACTAGAATTTAGGACACTTTTCCTGGACCCTGTTTTTTCACGAATAAGGCCCCAAAAAGTGCCCTAAATGACCAGATGACCACTGGAGGGAATCGGGGATGACCTCCCCTGACTCCCCAAGTGGTCACTAACCCCCTCCCACCACAAAAAAATGATGTTTCACAACTTTTTATTTTCACCCTCAAATGTCATACCCAGCTCCCTGGCAGCAGTATGCAGGTCACTGGAGGAGTTGTTAGGGGGTGCAGTGGACTTCAGGCAGGTGGACCCAGGCCCATCCCCCCTACCTGTTACAATTGTGCTGCTTAATGCTTATTAGTCGTCCAACCCCCCCAAACCCACTGTACCCACATGTAGGTGCCCCCCTTCACCCCTTAGGGCTATAGTAATGGTGTAGACTTGTGGGCAGTGGGTTTTGAGGGGGATTTGGGGGGCTCAACACACAAGGGAAGGGTGCTATGCACCTGGGAGCTCTTTTACCTGTTTTTTTGGTTTTGTAAAAGTGCCCCCTAGGGTGGCCGGTTGATGACCTGGCATGTGAGGGGGACCAGTGCACTACGAATCCTGGCCCCTCCCACGAATAAATGTCTTGGATTTATTCGTTTTTGAGCTGGGCGCTTTCATTTTCCATTATCGCTGAAAAACAAAAACGCCCAGCTCACACATTGTTGAATAAAACATGGGCGTCTATTTTTTCCCAAAATACGGTTCGGTCCGCCCCTTCACGGACCCGTTCTCGGAGATAAACGCCCATGGAGATAGGCGTTTTTGTTCAATTATGCCCCTCTAAGGGTCCTTGAAACATTTAAGTTATGTTTACAGTATAAAAATTATTACTTACTGTTTTCATTTTTTTTATGTCTGTTGATATCATCATTAAATCAGTTAATTTTTGCCCTGGATTATGCATTTACTTTAAATATCTATAGACCATGTTTACTAAGGTGTGCTAGCATTTTTAGCAGGTGCTAATAAGAATATGAACTGCCTCTGGTGACCACTACCACTCTCCAGGCCGCATACTGCTGTTTCTTCTGCGCTTCGTCTGCGCTTACTGGGTATTGCTACAGTTCCCAATTGTGGATCGCCTTGCCGAGAACTGTTCGTACCACTCTGGTCCATCTCAGCATCTGGATTACCACCGTCCATCTTGGTCTCTCTTCCCTTTCCCTTTTCCTTCTTACCCTGTTCCTTCTCCCCTATCTAATGTAATTGTAATTGATTCACCTGAGCATTGTAAGCTTTGAGTCTGCTTCCTGTGGAAAAAAGTGGGGTATAAATGTTCATAAATAAATAAGAATATTATGGGCATCCACACGCTTAGTGTGGCTTAGTAAACAGAGCCCTATGTGTTTACAGAGATAGAACAGTTGCATTTATAAATGACAGAAAGTTGTATAATACTGTGCAGTATTCCTCTGTTCCCACCCAGCTACTCCTTTATGTCACCAAGCTGCCAAAACTTTCTGGGAAGAACACTATGGTATCAAATGTATAAATGTTGAGAAAAACATTCATTAGTCCAAGATTTTGTTCATAATGTTGCAAAATTGTACTACTGTTGGTGATATATTTTTTAATTAAACATACGAGTTTTCCAGGTTTATGTACATACCAGCTTCCTTTCTTTCCCCCCCCACTTGACACTTGGACATTTCGCCTATTAGATTGTAAGCTCTTTTGAGCAGGGACCGTCCTTTTGTTAAACTGTACAGCGCTGCGTAACCCTAGTAGCGGAAATGTTAAGTAGTAGTAGTAGTAGTATCCAGAAATGAATGAGTGTAGGTGTGGAATTGTAGGAGTAAATTAATTTCTGGTTCTGGCCCCACTTACTTTCAGTTCTTGTCCAACCTATTTCCAATCCTGGCCCTGTCTCCAGTTCCACTTTCTCTTTGTCTGCAAATTAAGCCCTGCTCTTGCTCCTTAAGCCAACAGCAAATCAAAACTAGAGGCCGACCAAATTTTAGTTTTGTTTATCATGTCAAAACTGGCCTATAATCTTTTTCTGCCAGGTTTTGGTTTCAGATGTAACTGACCATGTGTTTTCAGTAGATGGAAATTTGTGCTTTGTCCTGTTTGTCTCCTTCCCTCCCTCCCCCTTCTCTCCGAATAGGAGTTGTCTCTCCCTCCTGCCCCTCTGTAGGTATTCCCCTTGGACCTAGCTTACAATCCCTGGTGATTTAGGTGTGTAGTTATGGCAAGAAATTCAAAGCATATACTGGAATACCTGCATAAAAAAAGCTCTGTGTATGTATTGTGGAAACCTATGTGACCCCTGACAAAGGTTTTTCTGAAACTTAGCCTTGTTGGGTTCTGTTTCCATTAAAGCTGACATTTGGATGAACTCTTACTGTGGATCGCAGCTGCAGTTTGGTTGTCTGTTCTACTTCTGCAGTACACTGTTTCCTGTTTGTTTCTGACTCAAAAATGGGAGCCAGAAACTAGTACTAAGCACTATTCTATAAAGGGTGCATGCCTTTTATCGAATAGATCTTAACACTGGTTCCCATACTCAATTCTAGGTACCAGACTTACGCCTGTTGAAAACTGGTGCAATTCCTGGCGCCCAAGTTTAGATTTATTATTTATAACCCACCTTTATCCAGGGCAAGGTACAAAAATCATATACAATAAAAACAATAAAATAAACATTCAATAATCATTAGCTCGGCAAAGAATAATCTATGTGCCTTCATTAACATCCCCAAAAAGGAATGCATACATCACAGACAGAAAGCTATATGTATCCAGCAGGGACAAAAAATGCCATACACAGTAAGGGTATAGAAACCCAATTTTTTTTTATAACTGCACACTGGGGTTCTACTTCTAGAAGTTTTAAAACATAAGTGATCGAACATTGATATTGTGAACACACATAAAATGACAGTACCATTGGTTGATCATTGTACATGTTTGAAACCATTTTGATGAAGTAAAAGTATGGATTTTGGAGTATATTCCTCCACTTATTTTGGGGGTGGGGTGATATAAGGAAGATCTTATGGCAGTGAGAACAAAAATGGATTTTCATACGGTCAAGCCAGGTTTGAATAACTCAATGGAATGGAAAGCCTTTTTTAAAAAAATAAAACATTTTTAGTTATTTTTTATGAATTAGTTGGTAATTTCCTTGGGCTATATGGGGTGGTGGATGGGTTATTTCATTTCATTTCATTATACTGTACTGTATTATAGTACACAACAATGAGCTGAAAGAACAACCTAATAATCGTATCTCTGCCCCTCAATATCAAGATGAATATTGTTCACTTCTAATAAATGGAGGAAAAGACCTCAAATGTCCTGGCTAGGCAGCAAGTATAAAATCTTAGTGCCAGCTCAAACGGGACTCCGATCATATCATTGGTCAAAAATACTCCAACTTTCTTATTGTTGGAATGTAATTGTATTTTACATGCATTGCCTGTCACCTATTATTTCTCTGTGATTACTCTGTGACCTCTGATGTGAATTACTTAGAGAGGTCACACAGCTATGTAACTTCCTGTGGGGGTTTAGACACAGCAGATGCAGCACATGGAGCACATGGAGCTCATGATCTCTCCTAACCTGAGAGGATCTATGGTGGTGTGAGCATCCATTACCATCTAAGCACATGGAAGGAGCTGATAAGACAAATGTATAGTAATATGTATATATAAGCCTGTCTGATTATAATCTAACTACAAACTGTGAGTAAACAGATGTTTTGTTACTTCAACTTTAAAGTGACTCAGCAGTGAATTATTCAGGGGTGAATGAGAGAGAGATGAAGAAAGAAATTAACATTTCTAAAGCTGAAGCTGTGTGTACTAAAATCTGCTAATTATTTACTACAAATAATCCAACAAAAGGGTTATGGGCCCAGGGCCAGGAATTGAAAAAGAAGAGAAATATTACCAGGCAAAAAAAAAAAGGCCACATTTTTCTCTTAAGTTTTAAAGGAAAGATTCAGTCTGTCTCTCTCTCCCCCCACACAGCAGACAGAAGGCTAAGAAAATGGCTGAGGGAAGAAATTCACCATTTTTCTATTCTCTCAAGGTGCCTAAATTAACTGAGTTTAATTATCAGCAGTGGGAACTAAGATTCATATGTCTCCTTCGAGCAAAAAGATTAGATATATGCTTAGACCAAGACAGAACAGCTGAAAATATGGCTGAATGGGACAATGCAAACTATTATGTGAAGTGCATGCTTTTGGAAGCTCTCTCAGAGAAACAAGCCATATTAGTGGAGGGAAAAGATACACCAAAGGACATTTTATATAAACTGAGAACTATGTATGCAACTACATATGCAAAGCAGCAACCAATTTGGCTGGCAGAGTTGAATGAAACCAAATTAAGGGATAAAAGTAAATGTAATGATCACATTATGCATCTTATGTCTTCATTTCAAAAGCTAGAACTTTCAGGAATTCCCATGTGTGATGCATTGAAAAGAGCATTTCTTTTTACCTCACTATCAAAGAAGTTTGATGTTTTAGGTCTGTAAATGAGGCCATTGAAGGGCAATCTTTTGAACAGGCAACATCAAAACTAAGGCAGGAATGCATAATAAATGATTCTGAGGAGATGTGTTCTCAAAGCAAGTCAGAGAGAAATGAAACAAATTTCTTGGCAAAGAACAGAGGAAGGCGGAGCTATGGGAAAACTCCACCCAAGGGCAAGCTGATTTGCTACTCATGTGGAAAGGAGGGACATGTATCTAAATGGTGTAAGGAAACACAAAACACTCCCTCTAGCTCACCTAAGCCAATGGAACTAAAGAATTTTCAAACCAGGAAATGTATGAAGGACAAAGATAAACACAAGGGCTTTCTAATGGCAGAAAAATCTTTGACTATGGTAAATAATAATTCAAATGAAAGTACTTGGATTTTGGATTCAGGGAGCACATGCCATTTAACCAATTGTAAAGATTTCTTTCAGGAAATGTGTCCAGAGGAAGGTATTCTTAAAACTGCAAACGCAGGGACTGCTAAGATCCAAGCAAAAGGTATTGGATTCTTAAAATGCAAAGTGTCTAATGAAGTTAAAGAAATTCCTGTAAGTGATGTCTTGTATATTCCCCAAGCAGTTTGCAATATGCTTAGTGTATCTACATTAGATAAGAAGGGATTTGTGATTCATTTTGAAAACAGTAAGTGCACAATCTCTAAAAATGATGAAGTGTATGCTGAAGCTTTTATGCATAATGATGTTTATAAACTGAGCATTTCAGGTGAAGCCTCACATATGGCGCAAGTAAGGAAGAATGATGGTAAATGTAGTCTGGAAATCTGGCACCGCCGCCTGGGACATCGTGATTCTAAGGTGATCCAGGATCTTTACAGTAAGCAACTGGCCACCGGCATTCAGATAAGTGCAAATGCTGGTAAAATGGAGAAATGCATAGACTGTGTTACTCAAAAAGGTGTGAGACCCTCATTTCCTGCATACACAGGAAATAGGAGTAATAAAGTGCTGGACTTAATACACAGTGACTTATGTGGACCGTTTAATATCCCATCATTGGGAAATAACAGATTTGTGCTAATATTCTTGGATGATTTCTCTAGATATTGTGTGGCCTATTTGCTGAAAGAGAAAAGTCAAGTCACAGACATGCTGAAGAAATACGTAGCCATGGTGAGCAATAAATTTGAAAGAAAACCAAAGGTTCTTCAGACCGACAATGGTGGTGAGTTCACTTCACAAAGCATGCGCACATTTCTAGAACAAGAAGGCATTCAACATATCACAACAGTAGCTTATACACCAGAGCAAAATTCTGTTGCAGAGAGAAAATTTAGGTCACTTGTGGAAATGACCAGATGTATGCTGTCAGATAGCAATCTCCCTAAAAGACTATGGGGGGAAGCCATTCTCACAGCAGTGTACCTACAAAACAGAATGCCAACTAAAGGCGCTGAGCGCACACCACATGAGACATGGCATGGTAGGAAGCCAAACCTGTCACACATAAGAACATTTGGAAGTACAGCATATGCTCATGTACCAAAGCAAAGAAGGCATAAGCTGGATTCCACAACAGAAAGGGGCATTTTAGTTGGCTATGCTCCAGGACACAAAGGATATAGAATTTTGAATCTGAAAACTGGCATTGTTGGCATAAGACATGTTACATATTTTGATGAAAACAAAAGGGTTGATAAAGGCTGGATTATCCCAGATGAGCCTTATCATCCAGAATATGAAACTAGAACCATAATAGACATGCCAGTGTATATAAATGCCATACCAAGGCAGATGTCTGAAAGCAACTCACCTGTATCTAACGAGGAACAGGCAGAGGAAACAGACACAGAAAGGATCATTGAAGAAGACAGTACAGTTGGAGAAGGGGAATCAATTGGAGAAGAACTCTCAGATTTAGAGGATGCGGAAAGGTCAGACCAACCTGTTGTCAGACGCTCATCCAGGGAAAACAAAGGTGTTCCACCCCCAAGACTGTCTTACCTAACAAAGTCAGCAGAAGCTCAAGAGCCCTTAACATGGGATGAGATTGAGAAAATGCCAGCAGAAGAAGCTGCTGAATGGCGTAAAGCTGCACAAGAAGAAATTGATGCATTGGATAAAAATAATACTTGGATTCTTACAAAATTACCTCCTGGCAAGAAAGCTATAGGATGCAAATGGGTATTCAAGTTAAAAAGGAATGCACAAGGAAAAGTGGAAAGGTATAAAGCCAGATTAGTCGCAAAGGGATATCTTCAAAAATATGGAGAAGATTTTGATGAAGTGTTTGCACCTGTAGTGAAACACACGACAATAAGAACACTTCTGAGCATTGCAGTCTCAAAAGGCATGCAAGTCAACCACGTTGATGTGAAAACAGCGTTTCTTCACGGAGATATAACTGAAGACTTGTACATGGAACAACCAACAGGTTTCATAAATACAAAACAAAGACAGCTAGTGTGTAAATTAAACAAAGGTCTTTGTGGATTAAAGCAAAGTGCAGAATGTTGGAATGACAAATTGCATGAAATATTGACAAATTTAGGATTTAAGCAAGGTGAAGCAGATAAATGTTTGTACACTAGGTGCACAAATGGACAATATGCATACATTTTAGCTTTTGTTGATGATCTGCTCATTGCAAGCAAAAGTGAGCAAGAGTACAAGGACATTGTAAAGTGTTTAAACCACAATGTTGAGATAAAAGAACTTGGTAATGTGTCATACTATCTTGGTATAGAAATTGAGAAACAAAATGATGGTTCTTATCTTCTAAGCCAGAAGCAGAAAATAAATGAGCTTATTGAAAGTTTAGGTATGCAAGATGCCCAAGTTGTAAGCACTCCCATGATCACTGATTTTCTGAAGGATGAAACAGTAAGAGAACCTTTACCAGATAACATCCAATATAGATCAGCCATAGGTAAGCTTTTATATCTAGCTACCACATACAGGGCTGATATAGCAAATGCAGTAGGAATTTTGAGCAGAAGGGTCAGCTCACCTACCAAATCAGATTGGACTGCAGTTAAAAGGATGGTAAGGTATTTAAAGGGTACCATTGATTGTAAATTAAAGATTTCAGCCAATAGTAATCCAAAACTAATATGTTACTGTGATTCAGATTGGGCAGGGGATCATTCTGATTATAAATCCACAAGTGGATATGTGTTTATGTATGGAAATGTACAAATTTCATGGGCCAGTCATAAACAAAGTATTGTGAGTTTGTCTTCTACAGAAGCTGAATACGTGGCTGTATCGGAAGCGTGCAGAGAACTGATGTGGATTGAAAAACTTATGCTGGATTTTGGAATAGCTGAACAGAGACCAATCCAGATAATGGAAGATAATCAGAGCTGCATCCGACTGTCACAGAATGACAAGGTTCAGTCACGCACCAAGCACATCGCAACGAAATACCACAACGTGCGAGAGTTGGCAAAAGAAGGGGTCATCAGTCTACACTATTGTCACACCAGTGAGATGACAGCTGACATCATGACCAAACCGTTACCCAGAGAACATTTTGTGAATCTGCGTATAAAGCTTGGACTTTGTATGAATAAATAATTGCATGACAGTTATGCATGAGAAGGGGTTTGTTGGAATGTAATTGTATTTTACATGCATTGCCTGTCACCTATTATTTCTCTGTGATTACTCTGTGACCTCTGATGTGAATTACTTAGAGAGGTCACACAGCTATGTAACTTCCTGTGGGGGTTTAGACACAGCAGATGCAGCACATGGAGCACATGGAGCTCATGATCTCTCCTAACCTGAGAGGATCTATGGTGGTGTGAGCATCCATTACCATCTAAGCACATGGAAGGAGCTGATAAGACAAATGTATAGTAATATGTATATATAAGCCTGTCTGATTATAATCTAACTACAAACTGTGAGTAAACAGATGTTTTGTTACTTCAACTTTAAAGTGACTCAGCAGTGAATTATTCAGGGGTGAATGAGAGAGAGATGAAGAAAGAAATTAACATTTCTAAAGCTGAAGCTGTGTGTACTAAAATCTGCTAATTATTTACTACAAATAATCCAACACTTATAACTTAATTCTTCTGCTCATTTCTCAATGTTTTTAATTATTTTAAATGTTTCTTGATACTTTTAAAAATCATTTTGTTTAATTATATAAAAATGCACCATGGCTGCAGAGTTCCTCACTTAATACAAGTCCAACAAGGCTCCTCACTTAATACAAGTCCAATGCAAGGCTTTTAACTTGATAAACAGCACTTAGCTTAATTCTTGATTCATACACCTAATGGGGCTCTCCGTTTCACTCTTCTAATGAGCTTCGTCAGGGGACTAAGTGCTCTCAAGACTATAGTCACGTAAACATCAGTCTTTCAATATGGGTATGCTGCAGGTTCTTCAATGACTGGTGAGACAAAAGCTGAAGCTATGTAAAGAGGGCTCCCATTTTTAATTGCATTTTAAAAAGTTACATTTTGTCTTTTTTCTATCCCTCAGTGCCCTGAAGCAGCCTTCTAGGTGAAACAAGGCATCCTTGTTGGAACTTGCATTGATTGAAAACAGCTCTGGGAGTTTAGTTGCAATGGGGGGTTTTTTTGGATTACTTGCAATACTGGATTTTCATGCTATTTTGGAAGAACGTTTTTCAAAGATAAGTGTACTTTTTAGTTTTGTATTATCATTGTATTGTAAAATAATTTTTTTTAGAAATTGTGTGGTAAGATTAAGAAATATATATTTGACACTGGTTATTACATTGGTTTCAACAACTGCACTTTTGGACTATGGAAGTTTTTTTAGGACCAATGATTGTGACAGGTTGCTAGTGGTATCCTAAATTTTATTGGGGCCCATTTTTCTAACACTGAGGTCCTTTTTCTCCTTTTTACTGGTGATTTTCCAGCTGTATGGAGATGATTTCTTTGATGATTGAAATTTAGGTGCCAGGTTTCCGCATCCTGAGTACGAATTCTATAATGACAGTTCTGTATGGAACTGCTGTTATAGAATATTAGCCTAAGTTCTCAGTTTCATGCCTAACCTTAGATGTGAGCACTTAGGTCATGTCAAAGGCTGGTGTAAGTGCTCACGCCTAACTGCTGGCAGTTAGATGCATAACCTCTAGTATTCTATGACCTGTGCACATAACTGATAGTCACACCCCTGACCCACTCATTCCCATCCCATGGTCTTGCCCCCTAGAAGTTGCATGCAACAGAAATTGCTTCTAGAATAGCAACTATGGACAGTTGCATGCACAACTGCCACTTGGTGTCAATTAATGCCAATTAACACCCATTTAAACCAATAATTGACTTTTAACTCCAAATAACAGCCAATTATTTAATAAAGTTGCACGCAAATCTAGCCTTATTATATAAATTGCACACCCAACATTGCATGCTAAGCAGTTTTATAGAATTAGAGGGTTAATCTCTATAGTGGCTTTCCCTTGATAGTGCTTGATTCTGAAGGAGAGCTTGATTCTGAAAGAAAGAGAAGTCAAAGGAATAATTTTATAATTGACTGTGAATTAAACTTGAGAGACAAAATATCTGTGAAAAGTGTTCATTGTATTATAGAGTTCATATCATGTGTTCCAGAGAAAAAATGCTCTTATTGGTTGGATTTACTTAAGCTTGGAAAAGTATACATTCTATTCTATGCCTATGATTTAAGCTGACACCATACTGAACTGAGAGATTGTACAAGGCTAATTGTCTGAGCATAACTGAGAAGCAACTTGAAAGTTCTGTGTGACTAGCAAATTGTGAGACTTTCATCCAAAGCAGTCTGAGCTATTTAAAATAAAATAAAGACAGAAGGGCTCAGACACATGTGCTTTTGTTCTGAGTGTGTTCTGCAGAGAAATTCTATTGACTGGGTAGCAGCTTTGCTGTGGTTATAAATCCAGAAAACTGTGTTGACTAGCTGGGAAGAAGTGTTTAGAGCTCAACTCCTCAGGGCTAGAGAGTGACTAGCGGGAAACATTGCATTGCTTTCTTTGTGCTGAAGTGTGATTAAATATGAAGGATTTCCTGATTGATGAGCTTCTGATCAGGAATAGCCATATAAAATAACTGAAAGAACCAAAGCAGGATTATATTGGAATTTGACACAAGGTTCTAGAACAAGGTTCTAGAAGCCATATTTTACTCAAACTAAAGTAACTGGAGAAATAGAATATGCAGTCACACATAAATATTACTTAACAAGCACATTAAAATGAGGAGGCTTAAGTGGGAAAGCAAACTAAGGGGTCCATTTACTAAAATACGCTAATGGATTTAGCATGCACTAATGATTAATGTGCACTAAATGATAAGAAGCCCATTACATTCCGATGAGCATCTTATCAGTTAGAGCACCTTAGCATAAAGACACCTAAGGAAGTGTAATAGAGAAATAAAAAGGGAGGGGACTAGGCAGGGTATCTCAATTATTATTTTGTTTGTTTGACAGTATAGCAACACAAAGTCAAATTTCCAGAAGTAGGTTAGAATACTAGCATAGGTACATCTACCCATAAGATAAGGAGATAGGTATTTGCCTTTTTGACGTTGTGACAGAAAAACAATGTGAATACAATAAATCAAATTTAGTGAAAATATTTATTTTTTTGGTAAATTTCTGTATAAAATACAGGACCCACTAAATGAGGGGGAAAAAAACTTCAACCCTTAAATGTACCTATACTAGAGTCACTGCAAAAGAATCAAAATAGCAAAAAACGTACTGCACTGGAGAAATAATGGCTATCAGGAGCAGACATCTGAATTCAGACTTATCTGAATTTAGATGTTATTTCCCTGAAGTTCCCACATGGACGTGGGAACTTCAGGGAAATAGCGTCTAAATTCACTTTAATTTAGGTGTACTTTATAGAATAAGCCTAAATTTCCACGCGGTTTATAGAATCCGCTGAGCGCTGGTCCATGTGACTAAATTTAGTCACAGGCAGTTATGCCAAGTAAAACCTGGTATAAATGCTGACGCCTAAATTAGGCGCAGCCAGATGTATTCTATAACCATGCGCATATATTTTAGAAACACCCATGATCCACCCATTCCACACCCATAGCCACAACTCCTTTTTAATTATGCAACTTACGATTCACGCACAGCACGTTATAGAATAAGCTTAGACAGTTTTGCATGTAAATTCTAATTAATGCCAATTAGTGTCAATAATTGCTTAAGTGACAATTATCTCCACTGATTGGCTTATTAACCAATTAGGTTATATGCATTATTATGAAATACGCTTTGATTTCCACCCAAAAATTTCAGCGCAATATATAGAATCCAGGGGTTAGTGTGTAACCTCAAGACAGCTGTCTCGGGGGTATTTCAGGGACAGGTCAAAATTATGCCCCAATATTCAGCGCTGACTGGGCAAGGTTAGTGCATAGATAGGACTGCATAAATAATTGACTAACTGCAATTCTAATAATGTAGTTTATGCCATTCTCTGTCCTTGTCAATCCATCTATATAGGACATCCTTGCCGTCCTATCAAGTCTCGTTTAAATGAACACAAATCTAGAATTAAGAACCAGGTATTAACTGCACCATTAGTTCAGCACTGGCTGGATTTTCATCACCAGCATAGTGACATTAAATGGAGAATCTTAGACTGTGTCCAACTAGGGTGGGAGGGTGGGAACGTTGGATAGTTATTAAACCACAAAGAACAACGTTGGATTTTTCATTTACAAACTCTTCAACCTTTGGGGTTAAACTCCAAAATCGATTGGTGGTCATTGATCTGATTGGTGGCTATGGGTGGAACGTGGCCCAATCAGGATTGCAGGTTCTGATCAGCTGTGTGCTATTTAAAGTCTAACACCGCATCAGATGCCACGGCCATTTTTTTCCTATGCGGGAGTGTGGTTTGAGATGATAGTGCTACAGTCTTGTTTGCAAATGCAGGGATGCTCGGTTTTTTATGGATATATAAGTATGCATCTGATATTACGTTTTTTCCCCAGCGAACCTCTTCCCTGAAGAAGGATTTCGAAACCTGGCCATGTTGGCGGAGGTTTGTTCCTGGTGACAAATTGCTGCCAAAGTTAAGTGTCAATACATGCACATCTCCTTTTTGATTGTGCCATGGATTGTAGAGCATAAATGCCTAACGTTATAAGAAATATACTCATTTATGATTTCACTAAGAAGACAAAAAAATTGAAAAAAATATAATAATATGGGTAGATCTATGACGATTTGCATAGCAACATGAGTATAAAGGGGCACTGTTCCCGTAAGGTGTATGTTGCAAGATACTCTGATGATCCCCGTCAAAAATTGATATACAAACGTTATTAGGACTGTAGCTCTGGACATGTTGAATGCTGACTATGGATGAAGCATTGTTTTATAACGCATAGGAATATTATAGCATCTACATGGTTAGCACATACGAATGCTTAGCGTGTGCTAAAAACGCTAACACACCTCTAGCGTGGCTTAGTAAACAGGGCCCTAATTTTATTGTACCTTTCATTGATTGAAGGAATCTAATTTGTGATCCACTTAGAATCTTTTTGAATATAGTGGAATATAAGAATATGTATAATATAGTATAGGACATGTCTTTGAGGCATTTGAATATTTCTATCTTATCTCGCATTTCCCTCCTTTCTAAGTCTCATTTGTTAGGGTTTATCATGCAGACTCTATGCAATCTTGGTAGCCTTTCTCTAAGCTGTCTCTAAACTGTCTGCATCTTTTTTGAAGATGTGGTCACCAGAATTTGCTACAATACTGCAGATGGAGTCTTCTACTTACCTATAGAGTGGTAATAACACCTCCCTTTTTCTACTGGTGATACTTCTCTCTACCACTTCTTTTAACTCTTACAATTACCCTGTTACACTGCTTTGCTATCTTGATATTAACAGATACCATAACGCTGAGACTGCATTATTTTTTAGTTAGCAATTAAATTACTACTCTTTGTTTTTTAGATCATTCTTTATTTTTCTAAACAATCTGCGATGTGTGCTTTGAAGCAAATCATTATATCATCATCAGCAACAACAACAACAACAACAACAACAACACAATCTGTCCTATTACTTCTAATGCTTGTGAAAATATTGAACAGAGTCAGCCTTAGTACTTATCCCTGAAGAATAAAGCAACAAATTGTCTTTCCTTAAAATGAACTTTCTAACCCTGCCATCCACCTCTAGGTTGCTCAGTTTATTTATTAACCTCCTGTGTGAAAAGCTTTACTGAAGCCTAAGTATATCACATCTGTTGACCACCCATTATCTAATTCTTTGGTCATCAAGTTAAAGATTTTTATCTGCTTCATTTAACATGATCCATGATCTCCTTCTGATTAGACCATACTGCACTGGAGCCTGTACCCCATTGGATTCAAGTTTTGTTCATTTCATAAATCTGGCTGTAAATATCCAAATTTAATACCTAACAACATTAGTTTTATACCCTCCACTAACTTTCTTTCTCAGTCTTAAAGTTACCGAGACTGTGATCATTGCTTTCCCTAATTTCCTCTACCTTTTGGTCTTCAATTATAATCTCTGTATTACATAATACTAAATCTAGCATGGCTTCCTTTCATATTGAATTATAAATCAATCCCATACCACCAACTTTATTTCCTGCACTTAATGTATAATCTCAATCATTGCTTAAACAATTAAAGTTTCCCATTACCATCGTGCTGACTTTTTTTTTTTTATATATATATTTTTGCTTGGTGTATGAATTTCAGAATCCAAATTCTTATTAGTATAGTCAACAAAGACCCCTATTTTCTAAACTTTAGTACAAAGCGGTGTTGTCACATGCTAAGCATTAGCAAATAGGACCCACAATAACTTCCACATCTGCCTTCATTATTTATTTTGCAAACAATAAAAACATTATAATAAAACTATATCACCTTACCAGCCTATCGCATGCAAGTGATTGATGGTGAATTTTTTAAACTGTTTAAGCAGTTTTAAAATAGCAGCTAAGTTCTAAAAATATATCAACATATATGTTTCTAGCATTGTTCTTACATTTCTTGCCATAATATATTTGATTTCTACATTTTTACATTTCTACTTCTAGGGTAGCAGATTTTAGGGGGCAGTGACATGGTGCCTGTGCAGCAGGAGAACAACAACACTTTAATCCTGCTCTCAGCACTGTGTGAGGCCTATTAAGCACAGGACTGCACTCAAGCACTATGGCATCCTGCCCCCCTCTAACAGGAAGTCTTTTTGGAAGGGGTGCAACTTGGCAACACTTGAGAATAGATCTGTGCTGATGTTTCTTTGGACCCAGGCAAAAGTAGGGGGTGGCAGCAGCGGTGGCCAGACTAATAAGAAGAAGGGACCAAGAAAGATGCTGGACATAGGGGAGTAGGAAGCAAATGAGATGTTGGATATTAGGGGTTAAGGGGAGATGAAATGCTGGCTATGGAGGGGTAAGGAAAGGGAGATAAAATGCCAGATACCTCAGGGAGGTAGGGAGATATGGAAGGGGAGATGAGCTACTGGATACCTTGAGGAGAGGCTAGGGAGGAGAAATGAAGATGTTGGCCATATAAGGGTGGGAGGTGAGGTAAGCAGAGGAACAGGAGATGCTGGCAACCACTGGGAGAGGGGAAGGAGAGATGCAAGATACAAGAGGAGTAGGGTATGGAAGGAAGGATGCTGGATTATGATGGAGGTAGGCAAGGAAGGGGTGATACTGGACTTTAGTGGGGTTGAATGGCTGAAGGGTCACCTACGACACCAGATAATCATGGGCTGGCTTACTACCCCTTTTATTGTGGCAAAACTCTATTTTCCTTAAAATCATCCCAAGTTCACTTTTGATCGGTCCATCCTTTATTCATACTCTTTATATAAATGTGACACCTTGAAGAGGTATGTCTTCACAGCAACAGCCCAATTTAATTTGATTCACAATGGAAAAAATGAGTAATACTCCCCTATGAACTGAAATAAAAATCAGAAGAAAAAATATGTTTTAATCAGTTTCTTTTCACCATCGACTGGCCTAGTTGCTAAGTAGTTAGTAGACTATTTGATAAATTTGTTATGTTGCATATGTCACAATTGAGTTTCTGTAAGGTATAGCACTGAAACTGTAATAATACATTGCTACCTCAAGACAGGTTGTTATTATGTAAGGGAAAAGGTCTACCATTATGCATTTTCTCTTATCCAATGCCTTTAACTTGGTGGTTCACAGACTTACTACAAATACTGAGTGATTTTGGAATTATGGGTAATGCTTGGAGTTGGTTTCAGAGATTTCTATCTAGGAGGTCATTTAAAGTTAAAATCTCAGGAACATTATTGGAGGCATGGAAGTTCAATTATGTTGTCATACAGGGATCCACTATAGAAACAATGTATGGGTAAAGGATGAAATCTTCACAAAACATTCTGTAAATACCATCCTCATCCAGATTGAAATCAGCATTAGACACCTGCTAGGGGGTGGAAAAAGCCTCAAAAAGCTCCAAGGTAAACCTTCAGAGCTAAAAACTCTTCATCACTGGTGAAAAACCACTTCACATATATAAGTGCAACAGTCTACATATGAAATGGAAATTTACAGCTTTCTAAATGATACAGACACAATCAAAGTGCACTTATCTTGCCTCCTCCAGCTTAAACAGAAAGGTCCCCCGACCGACGTTGGCCAGCATTTTGCGCTGCTGTCTCAAGGTTGTAGACTGTTGCACTTATATATGTGGAGTGGGTTTTTTTTGCAAGTGAGAAAGAGTTTTTAGCTCTGAAGGGTTTACCCTGGAGCTCTTTGAGGCTTTTTATACCCACTATTATTATTACATTAGTGGATGTCTAATGCAAATCTGATTGAAGATTGTATTTATAGTATATTTTGTGTGTCCTACATGGAGCACCATTTTTACCTATTTTATTTAATTTACTGATACAATCCTTAGGAAATGAATTGGAAAGAGCTGGATTGAAGACATTCATTTATTCAGATGTTATCACTGTATTATTCCTAGTGTCATACACTACATGGTACACAATGGCTATAGATCAAAGCTTCCTGAAACTAAATAGGGAAACAACCAAAGTTTTGCTATTAGGCACCCCAGTTGACATCTGGAATGATCAGAAATAATAGGAAATAATAATTGATAGGAAATAATAATTATGTTTAATTCAACTTTATAAATTTTGGAGGTTCAAGTAGATATCACTTTTCAATTGAAGCACAGGTAAATACTGTGATTAAAAAGGCATATATGTTACTGAGGAAATTAGAGTGAAGTAAAAAAAAATATGTCAAACACCAGTTCAGATTAGTAGAACAGGCTTTATTATTGCCACAACTGAGCAATAACTATTTAAAAGTTTCAAACAGCACAGCATACGGCAATTTATTTACTATATTCAGCTCATATATAGGATAGAATTATGCCTTTGTTTTTTGAGCTTCATTGGCAAACCATTGGAGCCAGAGCGCAATTAGGGATCCTTTTACTTAGTGCCTGGTGCTGCAGTTAGCATGTGGGTTTGCCACATGCTCTGGCCATGCTGAAAAATGGCCATAGTCAGCTTCTTTTTTTTTTAATGGCCATGTGTTAATTTTCCCATTAGCATGTGGCCATTACCACTGGCACTTCTTACCGCTACCTATTTATGTGGCGGTAAGGGCTCCCACACTAGTCCTGTGCTAATCAGGTAGTGCGCAGTAATGTGCCCATGCTACCCAATTAGCACAGGCACGCCTATGCTTAGCACACTGTATCCTGGCCCTTTCTTGAATTTACCCCATAATGTGTAGGGGTGATCAACCTGATAATAAGGACCCACCCAACCATAAGTACATAAGTACATAAGTAATGCCATACTGGGAAAAGACCAAGGGTCCATCGAGCCCAGCATCCTGTCCACGACAGCGGCCAATCCAGGCCAAGGGCACCTGGCAAGCTTCCCAAACGTACAAACATTCTATACATGTTATTCCTGGAATTTTGGAGTTTTCCAAGTCCGTTTAGTAGCGGTTTATGGACTTGTCAGTTTTCCAAGATATCAACAATGAATATGCAAGAGATAGATTTGCATATAATGGAGGTGGTGCATGCAAATCTATCTCATACATATTCATTGTTCATATCCTGAAAATCTGACTGGCTGTGTATATCCTGAGAACTATAGGTCTAAAGAAAGGTGCGATGCTGGAAATCACAGTGGTGAAAGGACCAGTGGTAGAGTTAAAAACCCACCAAAAGGGTAACATTCAATAAAAGAAAAAAAAAGTAAAATAATAATGTAAGAACACATCTGAACATAAAATTGATCACAGGATAGCAGCTGACACTGAACAGCGGAGTATAACAATGAGAGCTGCTGCTATCTAGTTAGCAGATGTATTCAGTCTACTTACTATACAGATAACTGATTATCTGTGTTATCCAGATAGCTAATTAGTTAAAGTTAGGTCAAATTCGGCCATCCTAACACTATCCATTTAGCTACCTGGTCACATGAGCACAGAAATAACAGTTGGAAATATTCAAACTAGCAGTGGTATAGTGAGCCCATTCCAGCCATAAGTTGGAAACCCCAAATCCTGTTTCCAATGAAACCAAATCTTTTACACTGGTAATTTGTAGGACCTGATAAGGAAACTATCCATTTAGCAGACTGAATATTGCTGCTATCTATGGGGCCATTTTACTAAGCCATGGTACCGTTTATATTTCGTGGTAGAAATCAGCTGGTGGTAAACGCCGAGACGCCCATACATACATTTACCACCAGCTGATTTCTACCACGAGCTAAAAACACTACCGTGGCTTAGTAAAAGACCCATATATAACCTCTGGCTTCACCCAAACTCTGCCTCAGTCCACCACAGCACTATATGGATAGGACCAAGGCAGTCTGTAATGATATTCAGCAACCTTGCATGCATAATGCTGCAGTATATCCAGGTACAGCATCACTGTTTCACTAAAGTGTATACACTAAAAATATAAATTACACTTAAAAACAAATAGATAAACAGTGTCAACCTTGTTGATGTATCTGGTGGAAAACATCCAATGGTGTCAGAGTACCAAAGGTCAAAATGGCCAAAGGTATTGGGAAAATATATGTCTATATATCTCTTTGTTTTTAAGTTTTGATTTTTACCTTGCAATGTATTTATCAGTGAAACTTTATTCTTTTAATTATATTTTACCGCTTTTCTACAGTTTTTGCAACCACATCCAAAGCGGTTTATCTGGGGCAACGGAGGGTTAAGTGACTTTACCCAGAGTCACAAGGAGCTGCAGCAGGAATCGATCCCAGTTCCCCAGGACCGAAGTCCACTGCACTAACCACTAACTTCTGAATGTATATGCTTGCCTTTAAATATCTCTTCATTTGGGGCTTGTCACCCACAATTCTAGATATTATCTTTATTATTTTTATTGTTTTGATTATATCATGTCTCATTATGTTGGCTAACTTAAGTTGTAATTTATACTTTTAGTGTATACGCTTTTTTGTTTTTCTTTTAAGATTTCCATTGCTTTGTAAGGTTGATTTTTATGGTACAGTGTATGTTTTTATATATTTGATTTAGACTCCTGAAGCAGGCCCCTGACTGAAACATGGTACTGTATCGAGTCTAATCACCAGTAAACAGTGTTTCATTGAATTCTTGAAGTTTTCTCCATTTGTCCTTAGAGGGTCATAGTCCATTTCCCACTGTTTTCTTAATCTTGTATCCTTCGTGGGATTTCAGTGTTCTTCCACTATGGTGGATTTTTTGACAGCATCACTGGTGGCATTTCTCCAGATAAATGCTGCTAAATATCAACCCCCTTATGTGCATGGTTCATAAAACATTCCTTTCATCTGAACATTCACCACCCTCAAGAAATCCTCAGCTTTAATGTGTTTCAGTTTTGAATAATGGATGTTTGAAAAATTTTAGGAAAGTTTTTAAGACCACTTGAAAGTCATTCTGTCTTCATAGCATCCTGTTTGCTCATTACTTAACCTTAAGTTCCTCCCTAGCTCCCTGAAGAACATTCCTTCATTTCTGCCTCTGACTATGTATTTCTGGACCTCTACCAGTACAGTAGGAAAATTATTATATGAAGTCTAAATTCACACATGCATTGTTTCTAATGTACTTCTAAATATCAACTACTTACCTTGGCTGGAGACAAGATGCTGAGCTTGCTGAACCTTTGGTCTGACCCAGTATAGTAGATCTTATGTTATGTGCCCTTAAAAGTAAAGCAACACAGTAATCAATCATGTTGAACATAGATTTGTTTTAACATTTAACTCCATACAGCAATTAGCAGGCTTGCAATCCATTGACCTTTCCAATGTAAAACTTTCAGGGAACACATTTTGTAGATACATAAAGTACAGTGGAACAACATTAGAAAGCCAGAATGCATGCACAGAATTGAATAAAGCCATAGGGCTATGGTTTTCACATACTCACAGCAGTATGCACTACCTTCAAAACAGCTGCACAATCATTATTGGAGAACATCAGAACATAAGCATTGCCATACTGGACAGACTAATGGTCCATCAAGCCCAGTATCCTGTTTCCAACAGTGGTCAATTCAGGTCACAAGTGCCTGGCAAGATTCCAAAATAGTAAAACAGATTTTGTGCTGCTTATCCTAGAAATAAACTGTGGATTTTCCTGAGTCCATTTTGGAACTAAGGAACCAAGGAGATAATTTTGCAAAGTATTTACCAAATGTGAAGCAGTTTTTCCATATGGAACATAGCTATTTAAACCTGTGTTGGGACACGTAAAAAGAAGGCACACCGAAAGGTAGCCTCAACTTATAATAGTTAACACTGAAACATAGAGGGACATTTTTCAAAAGAATGTCTTAAGTCAGAATTGGGACATCCTGCCCATAACATCCAAAAAACCTGTCCATCTCACAGCAATTTTCGAATGGGCTAGATCCCTGTTTGAAAATATGTTAGAAGGACGTCCATTCATCCTGAACAACCGTTTTACAAATGGAAAAGTTTAAATTATAAACAGGGGAAAACAAGGGGCATGGACCTCTGTCTGGCAGCTTTCGTATGAAAATGGCCACACAGAGGTCATTCCATAACAGAGGAATAGCCTACTGAGTAGTGCAGTTGGCTGTAAACCAAGAGACACAGGTTTAAATCCCACCGTAATTTTTTTTTGTACATGTGATCCCTCCATGAACAGAAAAATGCCTTCTGTACCTGAATGTACATCACTTCAATAGCCTTCAGGCTTGCAAGTGTCTTATATCTTTAGGTACAGTAAGTATTTTTCTCTTCCTGGAGGGAACCCCGGAAAAAAAATGTGTTAGAGTTACAATAGGATTTGAACCTATGTCCCTTGGTTTACACACCACTGCATTGACCACTAAGTTACTCCTCTGACCTGCTTGTTGCTTTGTTCAGAATGGCCTTAACTCCTGCAGCTTGACAGAGCCTGGTTTTCCTTTCTAATTTCAGTTTCAGGGGAGAGAGAGGGGGACAGGAACCACAGGGGAATTAAAGAGGAATCATGCCTTATCCCTCCAGTGACTGAAACAGGTCTAGATACAAACATCCTCCTTTTTAGACATGGAAGTTTCTTCCCATTTGAAAATCACTGTTGGATGTTCTACTTTTGTGACCTCACTAGTCCCACTCAGAACACACACCTTGCTATTTGGATGAACTGCAATTTAAAAAGGCCAAATTCTGACTTTCTAAAATCACGCTTTTAGCAGATGGATGAATTTTTTTGGGGGGGTGGGCATTTTGAGGTGTTCATCTGCTTTGAAAACGAGAACCATAGTTGTTATGGCAGATGACAGCAGGTGCAGACCGAAATGGCCCATCAAGTCTGCCTAGTATGGTGATTAGGGTTGCAACTGATGCTCCATGCAATTTATTTCCCATGCCTTTTTTTGAGAGTTACACCTGCTGCTCCTTACAGTTAACTCCTCTATGCCTTCTTCACTTCAGTGCTATTTGAGTTAGGCTCGCAATGCTTGATTTAATCGTTTTCATTCTCTTGCCATTTAAGGATTGAAGTGTGAGTGTGTATGGGGGTGGGGGGAGTTGAAGTGGGATCCCAAAGAAGCACTATAACTTAGGAAAAGGACATTGAAGGGTACTACAGTCAGGGGTCTCTGGTAGAGACAGGTTGGTGTGAGAAAGATTCTCCTGAAGGTCTTCTAAGGATGTGGACATTGGCAGGATGTTGGGAGAGGGTAGTTGCTCTGTGGAAACTGTCTAAGTCTGGATGTATCAATCGTATTTTTGTAGCCGATACAGGAAGCAGGAGAGCTCAGGTGGGGGACAGAAAAAGGCCATGCAAGTTTAGGGTCCCCTTAAGAATGCCTTCAGTAATTGAGAAGGATTCTGAGCTCCTGAAAAATGGGGTTTCAGCAAAAAGCTGTAAGTAGCTAGCCATATACAGGTACTGGGTGTACCTGAGAAATAAAAGGGGTAACATGTTACAGCCTCTGCACAAGTAATAACTTCAAAAGGGAATTACAAACTATAAAGAAGTTGGCACTATACAAATGAATAAAAGTAATGCTGGACTGGATACTATATTGGCAAGGGATGGGAGCCTGGGTCTAGTGTGTATGTAAAAGACTGCTGTAATTTGGAAAGGAGAAGGGTTTGTTTAAAATTCTAGGCTATTCCCAGTATCAGTGAATGACTCCTGTGTAAACAGAAGTATCATATTTTTGTTATTTTGAGTTTATGTTTAAATAAAGTAGAAGCCTGAAGGAGTTTGGCCTTAGCCTTGGTCATTTTACAACAGCCCTAGTGAGGGAGCAGCTAGAGAGGGAGAGTTGCAAAGGAATACCCATGAGAATTAGGGTCTCTGGAAATGACCAATAGAGTCAAAAGTTGTACCTTGGGCTGCATCATGAAACTGGGAAAGTCTTAAGGGAACAGGTCACATGGAACATTCCAGCACCTACACGACAGAACAGCTATGTCCTTGCCGCTATTTGGTGACCTTCAATTAATGCCTTTTGGTCAGTTCCCTTTTCTCAATACGGAGCTTAACACAAATACCTGAAACGTTCAAGCAAAAGTTCCAGGAGATTGTCCTTCAGGTTAAACTTGCTTATAATGCAAGTACCAAATCAAATACCTTTTTGATGGGAGGCCCTGATTCAGCCTGCCCATCTGCCACCACCTGTGTAACTTTAAGTGCAGCTCCATCTACTGGCAGGTAATAATGTCCTACAGTCTTACTTCAGACTGTTTTAAATACAATGTACTTCTGTACAGCAAAAAGGAAAAACAAAAATAGTTTGGTACCTTGGTAATAGGAACTACAGTCTGAATGCCTTCCAGCATGGCCATCCAGCAGGGAAGGAAGTAACTTACTCTTTTATAGGGCAGTAGACTCCTTCCCTAATCCCCAACCTGGGACCAGATTGGAGAGGAATAATTGCCTATTGCTTCTATAGGAGAATCTGGAGGGCCAGGCCAGATGGAGTGGACAACATGAGAAGTGATCTAAAAAAAATTTGAAGAATGGTCTAATGTTTGGCAGTTAAAATGTAATGCAAAGAAGTGCAGAGTGATGAACATGGGGTGTAGAAACCCAAAAGAGCTGTCTTTGCTAGGGATGAGGAACTAATAACACAGACTAGGACAGGGACCTTGGGGGTGATAGTGTCTGAGGATCTTAAGTCAACAAAACATATCAAGGTGGTGGCTGTAGCCAGAAGGATGCTAGGTTGCATAGAGAAAATAATTGAAAAGGAAATCATGGTCTTAATTCAAAATGTAATCCACTGAAGTCACAATCAATTTAAAAGGATTATTTCAGCTATACTTTAATAAATTCAAATATTTTTGTGGACCATCAGAAAATGGATGATTTCTTTTTCAAGTGTGAGGCAAATATTTACACACAAACATCCTGATCATTGGTCCATTTCTTTTATGTATAAAAACTCTTCTCTCATTCAATATGATATATGAATCACTTATGAAGAGTTGCACTTATCTTTAATAGGTGAGTAATTCTTCACTGCCTCTCACTGTCAGACTTGGAAAAGATGATGCAATAGAATATTGAATTGCTACAAAGAGTGCCAACTTGAATGAATAATTTTCCCTGATGCAGCTGTGATAACGAAACAGCGCTATGTTTGGCTGAAGTACAGTTTATTCCAATGTCTCTCAATAAACTGAAGTGCATGGTGCGATTTCACCTCGAGTATTGCATTCAGTTATGGTCGTCTTATCTCAAAAAATATATATAACGGAATTAGAAAATGTTCAAAGAACAGCAACCAAAATGATAAAGAGGACTGAACTCCTTCCATATGAGGAAAGCTAAAGAGGTTAGGGCTCTTCAGCTTGGAAAGAGACAGCTGAGGGGAGATATGATGAGGTTTACAAAATCCTGAGGTGGTGTAAAAGACTAGAAGTGAATCGATTTTTTACTCTTTCAAAAAGTACAAAGACTAGGGACACTCGAGGAAGTTACATGGAAATACTTTTAAAACAAATAGAAGGAATATTTTCACTGAATGAATAATAAGCTCTTAAACTCTTTGCCAGAGGATGTAGTAACATGGTTTAAAAAAGGTTTGGACAAGTTCTTGGCGGAAAAGCCCATAGACTGCAATTGAGGCAGACATGGGAAGCAACTGCTTCTCCTTGGGATTGGTAGCATAGAATGTTGGTACTATTTGGGTTTCTGCCAGGTACTTGTGATCTGGATTGGCCACTGTTGGAAACAGGATACCAGGCTAGATGGACTAGTATGGCTATTCTTATGTCCTTATGATAGTTATACAAAGAGGGGTGGCATATGCCTATCAAGTTTGAATCACATAAATATTGTGATAACCACATTGTCTGCCCTTACATGAGGAGGCCGCCAGAGGGCGCTCTCCCATTGAAACCTAAAATGTCCTGATCTGGCCACTAGAGGGAGCCAAAGAGTATAGTCCATGGTAGTGACCAGAAGGAACAGCTAGGGGGTGCTCCTGGGCATAGGACTTGTACTTCCGGGGAGGCCATCAGGGGGACTCTCGGAGTGGAAGCTGGATAGGTGGAGAAAGTTCTGGGTGCGGACCTTTCTGGAAGCAGGGGGAGAGGCTAGAAAAGGTGGATGTGGATTATTGGGCACTCTATAAAAAGCTTCCTCTAGCCAAGGGAGGGACGAGAAGATGGGGGGGGGGGGGGGGGGGGGGGTGGGGGGGGGGGGGGAGGAGGAGGAGGAGGAGGAGGAGGAGGACGACGACGACGACGACGACGACGACGACGACGACGAGGACCTGCAACACCCAGAAACTGGAGAATTATAAGCCAGGGACTGAAGAAAGAGGCTGGCTGAAGTAGAGCTCAAGAGAGAGATCAGGAGAAGGTTCCTCCAAAGGCAAAGAGGTACTTACCTGGTGGGGCCAGGCAATGGATAAGATTGTTATGAACAATGCTACTGAAGTGTTTAAAAAGAACAAACAACCGTGGGGTGGAGGATAGGACGTAGGGTAATGTGAATAAAGAAGGTCCTATCCAGGGAGGAGGCTGTTATACCCTGAGACCCAGATGTCCCCAGTAAATGGTCTCGGGGGGGGGGGGGGGGGGAATCGCAGTAACAGATTAATAGTGGGCAAGCCGGCCCCAACCTAGCTAATAAACTGAATTTACATGCAACCAGCTAATTTGCATATTTTTGCAAGCAGAGGAAGCTGGGCTATCTTCCAGAGAAGGGTGACCTGGGGGCCCCACCAGAAGAACTGGTAAGGTGGGTTGGTTACCAGATGATACAGTGGGGAGGCCGGGCCAGGACTGCAGGTTAAGGAAGAGGTCACCCTGAGGGAAAGGGGGAGGACCAAACCTAGAGGCCTGAGTCAATGCAGTCACAGAGAAGTCTGGTTTCAAGGTTGGTTCCCTGAGGCAAAAGGCTGGTGAGGCCGGGCCAGAGCCACTAGAGGGCCACTGCACACCAGAGCACCCCTGTGGGAGTTACAAGGGCACTATTCCAGATGGAACCTTGTGGTTGAATAACCCCCTGAAGACAAGGTCATCAGAGAATCCCTGCTACCCTTGACCGTTGACTACAGTGGCTAGAAGTTGAAACCAAGGGAAGAGCAGAGGGTTGGTGGGACCAGGCAATAATTTTATTTATCCCTAGGGAAGTGTGCAGAAAGGCCTACTGACTACAGGCGGGTTCTGGGGGACTAGAGACTCAAAGTGAAGCTGAGTGGAAAAGGCATCAGTCTCCAGAGGAGGTCCTGTGTGGGGGATAGTGGGAGCGGTCGAGTTCCAGAGGCAAGTCAGCAGAGTGCTACGAGGTCTCCTGTGTGTCCTTTTTACAATATGAATAACCTCCCCAAAACAAATTTGTTTTGTTGTTTCAGAAAGGATTGTTTGACTTTTATGGTACCTGTTATACTTTCTTCTTCCCCTTCTCTTCTTATCAATGGCTTGAAATTTACTTCCCCAATTGTGATCTTACTGTCAACATTACACAATTGAAATGACTGTATAGAGCATATATAAGATGTTAGGCATTTTGGTAGAGTCTTATTTATCTGAAGACTCCATCTAAAGATAGATATCATCTGCTTCAAGATGAGTAGAGGTTTTGCATCTTAGAATATATGAAGCAATGATAAACTGTATAGTGTTTCCTTTCAGATAAACATGATATATAGCTTAATGTCAGAAATAAAGTAGCCTTATAAAACTTACTTACAATTTTCTAGTAAACATATCAATGTTTTTTTTTAAAATGAAGATCATTAACCAGTGTGGAGAGCTCTGAGGTTCTGTTCTATAAGGATAGCAGAAACTTTTAATGGCTGTACTAAAATACTGGACTTTGACTTGTGAATACCCTCACATTCCCAGAATGAAGGAGACAGCTCTCTTGACCAGTGAATCAATGGAAGGAGGAGACCCTTTTGGAGGGAAAACAGCCTGGTATAAACCCTAGACTTGTTTGAATTCTTTTACTTTGGCTCCTGTTTCCTTGGCCACTGTATATCTTACTGGAATTCTATGTGACTGTGCAACAAAAAATTTGTGCAGAATTTCCCAATTGCACTGAATTTACTTTTTTGTGTGCAGAATCTTTGCTGCAGTCCCCTTTCCGCAGTACAGTACCACAGGAACGGGGACCACAGTAAAGGTTGGCAGGCAGTCAGGCTGGCTGGCCGGCTAGCCACCCCATCCCCCTGAGCCTCAGTGGGCCCCCTGGGCCTACCTTAACATGTCCTGGTGGTCTAGTGGCTTCTGTAGGGAAGGAAAGAAACCCTCCTCTTTCCTGCCTGGCTGCTCATGCCATTACCGCCACTTCTCAAAATGGCCGCTGAGAATTCACGTGGCAATTTCATAGACTATTGCAGGAAGTCTCGGTGGCCATTTTGAAGAAGTGGACACTGACCAGGTAGCGGCAAGCAGGCAGGAAAGAGCGGGGTTCTTCCTGCCCTAAGAGGTACTCCCGATGTGCACCTTGCAGCTCCTCCCACGGGGACTGAGTGTGAGGGTTGGAGGGACTGAGAAAAGATGGATGGAGTATGGGAGGTTGGAAAAAGTGAATGGTATCTGTGTACAGGGAGAGAGGAGGGGGAGGGAGGGGGCTA
>NW_021963418.1:0-100402 GCF_901765095.1 Microcaecilia unicolor
CCACATCAATCTCGAGCTCAGGGCTATTTGGAACACTCTAAAAGCTTCCAGAGATGGTCTGTATGACCAAATTGTACTCATTCAAACAGACAACCAGGTTGCGATGTTCTATGTCAACAAGCAGGAAATGGTGGGCATGTGTTAGTGGGCCCTACTTCTCGGGATGGACCTCTGTGCCATTTACCTACCTGGCAAGAACAACTGCCTAGAAGACAGATTGAGCAGGATACTGCAACCACATTGGTGGTCTCTTCACATGAGCGTAGCCCGGAAGATCTTCTGAGAGTGGGGCACCCCCTCGGTGGCACTTTTTGCCACTCAACAACAAGGTCCCTTAGTTCTGCTCCAGGTTTGCCATCTGGTATGAGGGCAAGGCTGTAGATTCTCTTTCATGTCCCACACAAAAACTGCTTGAATACCTCCTGCACCTACTACTACTACTACTATTTAGTATTTCTATAGCGCTACAAGGCATACGCAGCGCTGCACAAACATAGAAGAAAGACAGTCCCTGCTCAAAGAGCTTACAATCTAATAGACAAAAAAATAATAAAGTACCTTTCTGAGTCTGAGTCTGGTTTGAAAACCAACCCTGTAAAGGGTCCATCTCAGTGCAATTGGCACTTATTGTGTAGGTGGTAAGCCCATCTCTATACAGCCCTTGGTTCGCATCATGAGAGGTTTGTTGCTGACAAAGCCCCCTACCAAACCTCCCGTTGTGTCATGGGATCTCAACGTTGTCCTTACCCAGCTGATGAAAGCTCCTTTTGAGCCTCTGGATACCTGCCATCTGAAGGTTTTGGCATGGAAAGTAGTGTTTCTGGTGGCAGTCACTTCAGCTCGCCAGGTCAGTGAGCTCCAGGCCTTGGTAGCTCATACACTGTATAGTAAGCTCCATCAGAGTAGTCCTCCACATGCACCCTAAATTCCTTCCTAAGGTAGTGTTGGAGTTCCATTTTAAACAGCCAATTGTTCTTCCAATATTTTTCCTGAGACACTCATGCCTGTCTGGCAAAAGTGTACTGCATACCTTAGACTGCAAAGGAACCTTAGCCTGCTATCTGAAGCAGACTAAAGCCCATAGACAGTTCACCCAGCTTTTAGTTTCTTTTGACCCCAATAGGTTGGAGGTGGCCATTGGGTAATGCACACTTCGATAGCAGATTGCATCTTCTCTACTTATACCCAGGCTAGGCTGACTCACTTAGGATCATGTCATAGCTCACAATGTCAGGGCCATGGCTGTTTCAGTAGAGGAGAATTGCAGGACTGCAACATGGTCTTCAGTCCATATAATCACTTCCTACTACTGTTTGGATCAGGACACCTGATGTGACAGTCAATTCGGACAGTCAGTTCTGCAGAATATTTTTGGTGTCTAGAATCCAACTCCACCTTCCTAGGCCATGTTTTATTCTGTTCCAGGCTGCATCTCCACAGCTAGTATGTATATAGTTTCAGGTTGATTCAAGTTTTAGTCTCAACATTTCAAGACTCAGTTATCCTAGCTTTCTTGTTTTTGGTGAGCAAGGTAGCTAGGGATTCCACATGTGAGAATAGGAAGGCCTGCTTGGCCTCAGAGAAAGCAAAGATACTTAACTGGAGCTGGTGTTCTCGGAGGACAACAGGCTGACTATTCTCACATACCCTCCCACCTCCCCTAGGAGTTGTATTTAGTTTGGGCTTTTTGCTTTTCCACCTGACTGGAGGACCCACATTCCTGCGTTGGGTGTGAAGGCATCAGTGCATGTACGTTGGGACGCTGCTAGAAAGTTCTACACTGTAAGCTAGTCGGCATCCGCACCGGGCTCTGTCAGGATGATGTCACCAACATGTGAGAATAGTCAGCCTGCTGTCCTCTGAGAACACCAGCTACAGATAAATTTCTTTGCTTTTTCTTTTATGTATTGCTTGACTCCTCCATTAGGTTGTTCAGCTTTGGTTTTATGTGCATACAGTGTATAAATACATGTGGTTTATGTATTTTCATGATTTTGCAATAAACTTAATTGCTTGGCTCCTATCAATTTGTGGTTTTCTATCACACCCAACCACTCTACTCTCAGATTGTATCTCTGAGGAGGGAGGGGGCAGGGTTCCTGTGGTCTGGGGGGTGCCATCTCATCCCTTGCCTCAGGCAGTAGATTGGCTTGAGCTACCCCTGACTGAGTGAGTGGAAAAGGGAGACATGAATCACCTGTTTACTCTTTCCAAAAATGCGAGGACTAGGGGACATGCAATGAAGCTACTATAATAAATTTAAAACAAATCAAAATATTTATTTACACAATGTGTATTAAACTCTGGAATTCGTTGCCAGAGAATATGGTAAAAGCAGTTAGCTTAGTGGGATTTAAAAAATGTTTGAATAATTTCGTAAAAGAAGAGTCCAGGATTCAAGATGGCGGAAAGGACTAAACCTGAGGAAGCTGAGGTTTCTGCTCTCGTGTTCTAGGCCTCACAATGCCAAAGCGAAGGGGCAAATCGACCTCCGTTGTGGCCTCGGGTCGACCTGCCGTCCCGGTGATCGGACCCATGGACACGTTTGTGCAGAACTCACAGGAAAGAAGTGGGTCTGTGAGCGGCACGCTTGTGTCCGCCGGAGCGAGTGGAGGCCCAGGGCTGACGCCAGTGCTGGAAGTTACTTTGAGCCCAGACCAAAGGGTTCCCCCCCCCCCCCCCCCCCCGCAACCACAGAAAGCGAGCACTCCATTGGCGGTTTCACCCATAGTGGAATTGGGTGGATACGAGGCACAGAAACAACTAGGAGACGACTCGAGGAGTTCCAAGGTTTTGGATACCAATGGTGCTGTGAGACAAACAACTCTGCCTGTGGGAGATCTCTTGAATATGGGCAGTGCGATAAGTAATTCCTCTCAAAATAAATCAACCTATGCAAACTTTTTCCTTCTTAGAAAAACTATCTGAAGTTACATTAGACTATGGGCCTTAATTGCCAATCTTGGTAAGGTCTTATGTCCACAGATTCAACAATTGGAATTACAAACTCAAACATTATCAGATAACCTGGTAAAGGCTACTGATGATGTTTCCAGAAGGAATGAAAAAAATACAAAATCAAGTTCAGAAAGAACAAAAAATGCAAGAAACACAAGTTGTAATGATTAAAGACTTAACGAATATGCATAGGAAAATTGAAGCCTTGGAAAATAATCAGAGAAATAATAACTTCCGTTTTATTAATTTTCCTAAAGTTAAAACAATATCACCTAAAGAAATGTTAAAAAGGTATATAAAAGAGGTGCTTCAGATTCCTGAAGAATCAATACCTCCGTTTTCGCAGATGTATTATTTACTGGTTAAACCAACAGGAAGCCAAAAGACTTCAGACTCTCCTTTAGACGTATCTGCCATTCTGGAATCCTTGGATACAGAAATGGTTATTTCCTCTACATTAATGGCGACTGTCATTTTAGCACCGGATAAGGCATGGATGATGAGACTTTTCTTTAAAAATAGGAATAAAGAATTTATTGGACTAAAAATAAGAGACTTTCCAGATGTGACAAAAGAGACCCAAAAGCGTAAACGTCAATTTCTTCTAAGCAGACCTGGAGTATTGCAGATGGGAGCTTCTTTTTTTCTTCATTACCCATGTAAATGCATAGTTGGATTTCATTCAACAAAATATGTTTTTTTGAACCTACACAGTTCACTGAAGTTTTGGTAACCAAGAGAATTGAAAGTGAGAACTAAAAACCCTGAAATAGTATATTATTTCCTAACTACACAGGTTTATTTCAATTTTCTTTAAGTTATACCTTGTTTCCACTATTTTAATGCTTGAATCATAATTGTGGACTTGAGTATGTTGAATATGTATAAGATCTTTAATAGTGTGATTTTGTATTTTCTTCATTATTCTTCTTTATAGAAGTAATATTGTATTTAACTACTTTTCTGTACAAGCATTGCTTGATATTTAAATTGAAATTAATAATTAAAAATAAAAAAAAGTCCATAAGCCATTATTAAGATGGACTTGGGAAAATCCACTGCTTATTTCTAGGATAATCAGCATAAAATCTGTTCTACAGTTTTGGGATCTTGCCAGGTACTTGTGACCTGGATTGGCCACTGTTGGAAACAGGATCTGGGCTTGGTGGACCTTTGGTCTGTCCCAGTATGGCCACGCTTATACTTTTATGTTAGGAGATGTGTGATCTATTCAGAGTCCAAATCACAACACACTTTATAATTTGAATCTATAGCTCCTGGAAGATTCTGCACTGTAGAGTAGTTCACAGAGGTAAAAGGGTTAGGGTTACCGTATGTCTAGATTCCCCCAGACATGTCCTAATTTTCAGGGGATTGACGGGAGTCCGGGCAGTTTTTACTAGCCTGCCTGTTTGTCTGGGTTTCTGGGCAGGCTGGCGGGCCTCACGGTGTCCTCCCCTCATGTACCTTAATGCTCCCTGGTGGTCTAGTGGCCTCTTCGGGGTAGGAAAGAACTTCACTGCCGGCACAGCTGCTGACCTGCTCGCTGCCGGTGCCCTCGTCAAAATGGTTGTTGAGACCAAGCTGTGGCCTCGTGAGACTTCCGCAACCTAAGAAACCTTGGGACGCACATTGCAATGGATTTCATTATGGATCTTCCCCATTCTAATGGTTACACTACCATATGAGTGGTGGTGGACTGGTTCTCAAAAATGGCCCATTTCATGCCCCTTGCTGGATTACCAACCACATCCATTTTGGCCCATTGCTTTCTCAAGGATGTTTTCCAATTGCACGGCTTACCCATGTCCATCATCTCTGACTGGGTTGCACAATTCACCTCCAAGGTTTGACGAAGCCTCATTTGCTCCTTACAGTTGAAACTGGAATTCTCCTCAGGATACTATCCATGGACTAACGGTCAAACTCAGAACAAATCAGAGTCTGAAGGCCTTCTTGCAGGCCTGTGTCTCAGTCCTACAGGACAACTGGTCTCAACTGTTACCGTGGGTAGAGTTCTGTCATAATAATCATGTGAGTGCGTCCACCGTGGCCTCTCTTTTTTGGATTGTCTTTGGCCAACACCCTCGGTACCCATGCCATGTACCCCTGGCCAAAGAAGTCCCTGCGGTTGCAAAGACTATCATCTCACTTTCTCAGATCTGGAAGACTACCCAGGACCTCCTACTTCAGATGACCCAGAGATTCAAGCAACAGGCTGACAAAAAGAGACGGCCCGCTTCCAGATAGGGGGACCTGGTATGGTTTTCCACACAGAATCTGCACCTTAAAATGCCTTTAGCTCAATTTGCCCCTCTGTACGCAGTGACCCGTCAGATTGGTCCTGTCCACGTACCAACTAAAACTCCCAGCTAACCTACATATTCACAACACCTTTCACATCTCCTTGCCGAAAACTCTGTTATCGAGGAAACGACTAAGGCTTTCCCTACACCAGTGGTTCCCAAACCTGGACCTGCAGGCACCCCAGCCAGTCAGGTTTTCAGGATGCCCACAATGAATTCATGAGAGAGATTTGCATGCACTGCCTCCACTGCATACAAATCTATATCATGAATATTCATTGTGGGTATCCTGAAAACCTGACTGGCTGGGATGCTTCCAGGTCCAGGTTTGGGAACCACTGCCCTACTCCACTACCAGTTAATGCAGACCCCGACAAGGGTATACTAGATTCACGATGGGTATGAGGTTGATTGCAGTATCTTATTGCTTGGAAGGGCTTTGGCCCCGAAGACAATTCCTGGGAACCGGCTGCTCAAGTCCATGCTACAGTCCTCATCCGCCAGTTTCACCGCCTGTTCCCTCACAAACCCAGGCCTGGGTGCAGAGAGGCTGTTGAGGAGGAGGTACTGTCACAGCATTGCCATGACCTTGGGCCAGGCCCCAGTGGCGTATCAAGGTGGGGGCGGTCCGCCCCAGGTGCACGCCGCTGGGGGGTGCTGTGGCGCGCGCCTGCTGCAAGAGTTCGCTAACTTCTTTCATTCGCTGCAGCTCCCTTTGCCCCGGAACAGGTTACTTCCTGTTCCGGGGCAGAGGGAGCTGCAGCGAACAAGCAAAGTTAGTAAACTCGCAGCAGGCGCGCGCTGCGGCACCCCCCCCCCCCCCAGCAGCATGCACTCGGGGGGGGGGGCTTTCACGGGGGGGGGGTCCACGCTGCATTGGGGGGCGCTGCACCCCGTGGGGCGGGGTGCCGCCCCGGGTGTCCACCCCCCTAGGAATGCCACTGCCAGGCCCTGATCCCACCACACTTATCCTTAGAGTGGCTTGTGGGACGGCATCCTTCCACGCTGTGGTCATGCATGCCCACCTAGGTGGTACGTGCACGCTGCAGCCCAGTTATTATAGGACTAGTGACTGGACGATGGAGAGGCACAGTGGAGTGATGTCATAGGACTGAGCACTCTTAGGCAAGCCCAGCCACACCTTGAAATCCTTCACATCTGGTTCTGCTTGCCTCCTGTTCCTGCTGCCAAGTCCACTTGCCTCCTGGTTCCTGCTTGCCAAGTCTCTTGTCTTCTGATCCCTGCCTTGCCTAGCTTCAGCCTTATTTCCTAGCTTCCTGCAGGGCCAAGGTCATGTTTTGCCTCTTCTCCTTCAACAAAAAGTGACCTGTCTGCTGTGGTCGGGAACCCTGCTATGGTCCTAGGGCTCACTAACTGGGATCACAACAATTGCATTCTGCACACTGAGTTTAGAATTTTGATATTGGTTAGTGTACTGATTTTAGACTGTCATTATTTTGTCTACCTCATGGAGATCATGACACGCCATGACCATGACAAAGTGGTTGCTCTATTTTTACTGTAAAATGTGAATCCTATTAATTTGCTTTCCTGGTCCCAGCTCTGTAAACTTTTGTCATGCATTGTATATATCTCACCAGAACAACATACCTAGTGTGATAAAATGCATCCAAGGTGCAGTATGTACAGTGATTATATGAGAGTTCTGTTGTCAATCTTAGAATATATGTAGTGTATCTACAGTATAATTGAGCTTCAGTAATATGCATGCATATATAGTACTGATAGCTTGCAGAATGATGTGCATGGCAGATCGATGTATCAACACAATTATGTAATTGTCAGGTAGCTAATTTTTGTTCAATATGGTTTTTGGAATGCAGGCTCGGGCAAAACAACTGTATAATGCAGGATACAAAACAATTGCACATTTAGCTAATGCAGATCTTGAAGTGTTAATAAAGACGATTGAACACATGTCTCGACGTCAAGCCCAGCAAATTGTCACATCAGCTAAGGTGAGCATATTTTACATTCTGGAATGCTAGAACAAATTTGTATTTATTAAACTTTTTATGTCCCATCAATCTTGATATTCTCAGTGGTTTACATTATACTGACAGATCATAACATAAGACCATGAGAAATAAAAACAATATCAGAATTAACTTAGTTAAAGATGTGATGTATAGTTCCCCCTTTGCAACTATCAATGTTTCCCAGGATGTTCACTTATGGATTGCTCATAATGATGCCACGTGGGCTACCTTGATAACACAACCCTAGCTAAGATAATGTTCAAGCACCTTTCTGACCTCATTTGCAACTTTCTTTAAATTAGTCCCTTATTAGCTTACTCCTGTTACTCTATCTTATCTATCTGTATGTTCCATTTTTGCTTACACCCTATGCTGTCTATTAAAATGTTTTGTTGTGAATTGTGTTCACATTGTAATGTAGCATAGTATGCCATACTTTGTATTGTTGTTTGAATATTTTTACTGCTGTAATTGTCTTATTGCTTATGTATGATTTATTCTTGCTTGAGTGAATTCCTTCAAAAATGTGGTAAATAAATCCTAAATAAAGAAAGAAAGAAAGAAAGAACTCCATAAATATAGGCAAGCAGAAACCACATTCAAAGAGCCATCCTTTCAGAAATCTTCACCAGGAGCATACAAGTACCCCGAAGTCCAGCTACAACCCAAATGCCTGTGTAAAAATAAAGGTTTTCAGTTTAATCTTAAAGGCCTTAAAAGGCCCTTCCTACCCAAATGTTGGTGGGTAGCTGATTCCATAATATGGGAGCGCATCAAAAAAGCACTCACTTGTGTAGAAACAAGGCATGCCCTAGAATACTTTTCTTTTCAGAAGTTGCAGAAAATTCAGTCTTTGGATAAAAGGGTATAGTTTCAAATTATACAGAAAAACTGATTGGCAAGCTGCCTGCATTTTTTTTAAACCCTGTTTTTGCCCAAAACATAAATTTAACTGTTTGGATCTTGTTTCTAGATCTCCTTTATCCTTCCTAATAAATTCTTCCCCTGGAATAAAATGTGTGCACTTTTAAAATGTTATATATAGTAGATTCCAGATAATCAGAACACTGGTTAGTTGGGGCAGCTGTTTATTAGATCCAAAACCAGGAGAACAAAAATAAAGCACAATTATAAGAGTGGGAAAGTTTCACTTATTTTGAACACTACGCCATTTAATTAGGCCAGTAGCATCCACAGAATGTCATTGATGCATAACTTTCCTATTAAGTATAAATGGGCAGCTTTGTTTACATACACATGCTACTGCGGGGTGTGTTGCTTTCCACCTGTGGTGTGTGCATTTAAAATGCTTAGGAAAGATCTTACACTCGTGGACAAAATTGACTTGTCTGAGCAATTGAAAAATACAACTGCCATACTCAACGCCAACTGGCAGAGATTGCTGGAGTGCCAAAATCTACACATGTAGGTGCCCCCCTTCACCCCTAAGGGCTATGGTAGTGGTGTACAGTTGTGGGGAGTGGGTTTTGGGGGGGGGGGATTTGGGGGGGCTCAGCACCCAAGGTAAGGGAGGTATGCACCTGGGAGCAATTTTTGAAGTCCACTGCAGTGCCCCCTAGGGTGCCCGGTTGGTGTCCTGGCATGTCAGGGGGACCAGTGCACTACAAATGCTGGCCCCTCCCATGACCAAATGCCTTTGGCCGGGTTTGAGATGGCCGGCCTCAGTTTCCATTATCGGCGAAAACCGATGCTGGCCATCTCAAACCCAGCCATCTCTGACATTTGGCCGGCCTGAACCATGTTATCGAAACGAAAGATGGCCGGCCATCTTTTTCGATAATACGGTTCGGGACTGCTGTTTGCAGCGCCGGCCATATAGATGGCCGGCACCATTCGATTATGCCCCTCTATATAAAATACTGTATAACCAATGGAAAATACATATGCATATACAAGTATAGAAATAAAAACAAAAATAAATTAAACTAATTGCAAGTATAAAGCAAAAAAATTACATATAAACATACATTCTATGTGATACCAGCATAATGGCACAATATTTAAACGTAAGGTTATACTAACAAAAATGTAAATATATGTATATATATGGAATGCAAAGGAGTTCAACCATGGACCATACAATATATATCAGGAGATGAGGATATGTATTTGTAAATCAAAATGTATGTAAGATGTAAAGGGCTATTTACGGTAAAATATATTGCAAAGGAAGGGGTATTTTCTATGTATATATGAGAGATAGACACATTGATCAAAAAGAAAGAACTGAACAAAAAAACGCATCAAAGAAACTACTAATATGAGATATAAGGCTATAAAATGCTGTTGATAAAGGGCTATTTTAAAACATTATGCTGTATAATTTAAAATGTATATTTGTATATATATCTATATATTTATGAAAAAAGAGCCACAAATTAGAATAACTATGTCTCAGTGAGGCAAGATGTTTATATTTCTTTTTTTCCCCTTTGAACTGATGGTACTTGCGTATGAGTAACTCGGCATAAAGGTTTTCTTAATATATTGACCCAACGTATATATTGGCATCCTTAATATATTTCCATCCCCATTGTGTTCGTTAACATTCGCTTAACTTTTCAATGTATGAGCATTCACGTTTCCAACTGAAGCTACGTTGAATCGTCTTTATGTATATTCATGAAACGTCATGAATATGAATGACGTTCTTATGTTTTATTTTTTAATTCCATCTTGAATTATTTGACTGTTTTATAAAATATATATTATGGTATGTTTTGATTCCTTCCTTTTTTGGGGGATAGTTTCATAATATATAAAGAAATATTTGTAATTTTTATTTGTTTCCACACATGCGCATCAGAGTTGACCTGGTTTTTGGCGCACTTTTGAGCATTTAAATAACAGACGCGCTGTGTGCATCTTCTTGATACATTTCTGAGACTGCATTTCTTGTTCACAGAAGCTGTTTGATCTCGATAGTGGTGAGTTTTTTTTTGTTTTTTTTCTTTAGAATTGAGATGTTGTTTAAGCATTTGTAATACGCTCAGCCATTTTTGACTTTATACTTTTAGACTTTATACTTTTCGCCTTCTAGAAGAGCTCGTTACACCGGTAGCGTTTGCGCAGCTATTATCAACAGCTGCCACATTTTCTTATACGTTCCCCTCTCCCATACTACCTTTTTTCCTTATGACCACGATACCGGTTGTTTTTGTATCGGTGCTCACAGTATTCTTCGGTGACATTTGAATTCAATGTTGCAGCTTGTCAGATTAGCAGAACAGACTTATGTTGTATGTTTTCCATAGATATATATATATTTACTTAACTTTCTGTAAGCCACATTGTGCCTGCATGAGTGGGAAAATGTGGGATATAAGTGTACAATAAATAAATAAATAAATAAATTTAAGTGTTAGTTCCTTACCCGGGTGGTTTTTCTGCGTTGGACCACCGCCCTGTCCCACACTTTGTTTCATCGGTTTTTCTTTTTTCAGAGGACTGTGGTCCCACTGTATCATATATTTAGTTGGAATTCAACATCATATTACATCATAAGGTCAGTAAGACACTGTCTGTACTTTCATCTATTTTTCTGATTTCTTTACTTTTTACACATTTTTAAAGGCTTCGCAAGATAAATATTCTCACTCGACCTATCTTTTTTTCTATACGGGTTGTGTTGACACAGGATACAGATATTTTATTTTTTCATATTAGCAATATAAATATTTTTTTTGTATATTCAATATCAGTTATTCTAATTTGTGGCTCTTTTTTCATAAATATATAGATATATATACAAATATACATTTTAAATTATACAACATAATGTTTTAAAATAGCCCTATATCAACAGCATTTTATAGCCTTATATCTCATATTAGTAGTTTCTTTGATGCATTTTTTGTTCAGTTTTTTTTCTTTTTTCTTTTTTGTTTTAGATCAATGTGTCTATCTCTCATATATATAGAGAAAATATCCCTTCCTTTGCAATATATTTTACCATAAATAGTTTAACAACTTTACATCTTACATACATTTTGATTTACAAATACATACAGTGGGGGAAATAAGTATTTGATCCCTTGCTGATTTTGTAAGTTTGCCCACTGACAAAGACATGAGCAGCCCATAATTGAAGGGTAGGTTATTGGTAACAGTGAGAGATAGCACATCACAAATTAAATCCGGAAAATCACATTGTGGAAAGTATATGAATTTATTTGCATTCTGCAGAGGGAAATAAGTATTTAATCCCTCTGGCAAACAAGACCTAATACTTGGTGGCAAAACCCTTGTTGACAAGCACAGCGGTCAGATGTCTTCTGTAGTTGATGATGAGGTTTGCACACATGTCAGGAGGAATTTTGGTCCACTCCTCTTTGCAGATCATCTCTAAATCATTAAGAGTTCTGGGCTGTCGCTTGGCAACTCGCAGCTTCAGCTCCCTCCATAAGTTTCAATGGGATTAAGGTCTGGTGACTGGCTAGGCCACTCCATGACCCTAATGTGCTTCTTCCTGAGCCACTCCTTTGTTGCCTTGGCTGTATGTTTTGGGTCATTGTCGTGCTGGAAGACCCAGCCACGACCCATTTTTAAGGCCCTGGCGGAGGGAAGGAGGTTGTCACTCAGAATTGTACGGTACATGGCCCCATCCATTCTCCCATTGATGCGGTGAAGTAGTCCTGTGCCCTTAGCAGAGAAACACCCCCAAAACATAACATTTCCACCTCCATGCTTGACAGTGGGGACGGTGTTCTTTGGGTCATAGGCAGCATTTCTCTTCCTCCAAACACGGCGAGTTGAGTTCATGCCAAAGAGCTCAATTTTTGTCTCATCTGACCACAGCACCTTCTCCCAATCACTCTCGGCATCATCCAGGTGTTCACTGGCAAACTTCAGACGGGCCGTCACATGTGCCTTCCGGAGCAGGGGGACCTTGCGGGCACTGCAGGATTGCAATCCGTTATGTCGTAATGTGTTACCAATGGTTTTCGTGGTGACAGTGGTCCCAGCTGCCTTGAGATCATTGACAAGTTCCCCCCTTGTAGTTGTAGGCTGATTTCTAACCTTCCTCATGATCAAGGATACCCCACGAGGTGAGATTTTGCGTGGAGCCCCAGATCTTTGTCGATTGACAGTCATTTTGTACTTCTTCCATTTTCTTACTATGGCACCAACAGTTGTCTCCTTCTCGCCCAGCGTCTTACTGATGGTTTTGTAGCCCATTCCAGCCTTGTGCAGGTGTATGATCTTGTCCCTGACATCCTTAGACAGCTCCTTGCTCTTGGCCATTTTGTAGAGGTTAGAGTCTGACTGATTCACTGAGTCTGTGGACAGGTGTCTTTCATACAGGTGACCATTGCCGACAGCTGTCTGTCATGCAGGTAACGAGTTGATTTGGAGCATCTACCTGGTCTGTAGGGGCCAGATCTCTTACTGGTTGGTGGGGGATCAAATACTTATTTCCCTCTGCAGAATGCAAATAAATTCATATACTTTCCACAATGTGATTTTCCGGATTTAATTTGTGATGTGCTATCTCTCACTGTTACCAATAACCTACCCTTCAATTATGGGCTGCTCATGTCTTTGTCAGTGGGCAAACTTACAAAATCAGCAAGGGATCAAATACTTATTTCCACCACTGTATATATATATATATATATATATATATATATATATATATATATATATATATATATATATATTTACATTTTTGTTTGTTTAACCTTATGTTTAAATGTTGTGCCATTATGTTGGTATCACATAGAATGTATGTTTTATATGTAATTGTTTTACTTTATACTTGCAATTATTTTTAATTTATTTTTGTTTTTATTTCTATACTTGTATATGCATATGTATTTTCCCGTTGGTTATACAGTATTTTATATTGTTACCCTGCATTTATTATTATTTTTTTTTTTCTACTTTTTACTATTCTTTGTACATTTTGTCATATTAATTTTTTCTTTATTGATTTTTTTGTTACTTTACTACTATGTGTATTTTTCTTTCTCTTGTTTATGTTTACTTTTATATTTAATTTTGTAGACTCCTGAAGAAGGCGCTCCGGCGCCAAAACACGGCTGTGTTGAGTCATACTTTTTTTTATGTTACCAATAAACTTTTTTTAACCATACGTCTTTCTCTCTGTTTGGAAAGAACCTACCTTCCCCACTCCTTCTCTACTTTGTAATGGCATACTACTTACAATGTCAACACAATACGTAATAGAACATTATAATTGATAGTGAAGGGTAAAGCAAAGATGGAACATATAGATAGGTAAGAAAGTAGGAAGAGTTAGGAAGTAAGGTGATTGATTTAAAGAAAGTTGCACATGAGGTCAGAGAAATGATTAAATATTATCTCAGCTAGGGTAGGAGTGGATAAACATGTCCTGCTGCAGTATATGCAGCCCGAGTCACTCCTTGAGACTAACGAGTTAGTTACTTCTTCCATTAAAGGCCTGGTTGAAGAGCCAAGCTTTCACCTGCTTCCTGAAGTAGAGATAGTCTTATGTTAAGCGGAGCCTTTCAGGCAGTGCATTCCAGAGTGTGGGGGCTACTCCAGAGAAGGCTCGCTTGATGGTATCACATCGTGTAATGTCTTGTGGAGAGGGTGTGGTTAGTGAAAGTCCTTGAAAGGACCTTAATGTCCTTGGCGATGTGTGGAGGATCATCCTATTTTTCAGGTACTCAGGGCCATTTCCTTTCAGGGCCTTGAAGATCAGACATAGAGTTTTAAATTTAGCCCTGTATTGTACTGGTAGCCAATGAAGTTTTTGCAAAAATGGTGTGATATGTTCACGTCGCTTGCAACCTTATATGAGTCTTGTTGCTGCATTCTGAATTTACTGGAGCAGGTGCAGGCCCTTTGTAGTCAGACCATTGTATAGTGCATTGCAGTAATCCAGTCTTGATGTTATCATGGCATGTACACCTGAGATAAGATTTACCTTCTCAATACAAGGAGAGAGGCAGCATAGCTGTCGCAAATAGTAGAAGTAGCTCTTGATGGTTGCTTGGATTTGGGGAATCAGAGTAAGTGTTGAATCTAACTGTATTCCAAAGTTCCTGACTTGTGATTTGAGAGGGAGTCCGTGTTTCCCAAAAGGGATTTTGATGTCAGGTATGTTTCAAGCTCGGTTTTATTTGGGTTCAAGCAGAGTTTGTATGGTTATATATACTAGTCAAGGCTGTCTTTTTTTTTGAGGGGGGGGAGAGCAAAGGGCAATTACCCTGGGCCCAAACACCAAAAGAGACCTCCTTGGCAAAACTGAGTGATGTCACTGAAACAGAGCTTAAGAGTGTCTGGCTGTCAGGTTCTCAGGTTCAGAGCCCGTGAGGCCGGGCTCTGGAGCAAACGTGAGCCCTTGGGCTGCTGCCGAGGAGCGACAACAGCAGGCAAAACCCACCAACCAACACTGGGCAAGCACACCGGCAGGGACTGCAGGCACTGCCCAGTGAACCGGAACACATGGACTGGAATCCCCCGGACTGGAGGACACAGGACTGGAGCACACCGGACTGGTCCACACAGCTTCACCTGCACTTAGCTACTAAGCCCCCCAGGAGTTGAGCTCCTGGGTTCGAGTAGCCGGCAGGACTTACTGGATACCGGATGACACAGGGACCAGGACTGGAAACAGAAGTACTCCTAAACCTAAACTGATCTACGTGCTCCCAAGCCCTAAACCAGCAGGAGTGTTCCTAACAGTAAACTGACAAAAGGACTTCCTAAGCCCTAAACTAACAGAGCAGGGAACTAAACACAAAGCTAACACAGGTGCTACTAAGCACCACGCTACAAGCAGAGCTCTACACTAACAAGCTAAACACAAAACTAACAAGCTACCTAAGCACTGCTCTAGCAAGCTGGATACAAAACTAACAAGGTGCTTCCTAAGCACTACTCTGGCAAGCAACCAGAAGAGCTCCTAGCACTAAAAGGGAAGACAGGGGAGCCACAAGGAAAAAGCAGGGAAGCTAACACATAAGCCAAAAGTGATTCTAAATCACCAAACACCAACAGCAAAGACTGCAATGCTCCCAATAGCACAAACACCAGAAGTACTTCTAACAGCAAACTCTGCAGTGTTCCTAACAACACCAAACCCTGAAGTACTTCTATCAACAACAGAGCTTCCAAAGCCCTACACACAGCAATGCTTCCAAAACCAAGAGGGAAAAGCAGGGGAACCATAAGGGAAAAGCAGGAAAGCTAAACACACAGTCACCAGTGCACACTGCACTAACACTAACCTGGACCTTAGCAAAAGCAAGCAGGGAAACTAGACACAAAGTCAGAAGTGCACGCTGCACCACCCTATCTAAAGCAAACACCACCGTTGCAAAGGCTCTGAAGGAAACAACACCACTTCCTTATCAAGGCCCTCCCTGATGATGTCACACTCCCTAGTTCTAGGCAAAAGCACACTGACCCAGAGAGGCCCAACCCACACCAATGCAACACCGTGAAGCACTTGAAGCCAGTACACCCAAAGAGAGGTAGAGCTAACTCAGTCCACCCACACAGCTGTAGTAAAGTGAAACAATTAACCCCATGCTGCTGGAAGCTGCCAGCACAGAGAGACAGAGCCAGCTCAGAAAGGACAGACAAAAGAAACAGAAGCCAGCTAAGAAGCTGACCCCCAGGAAAGAGGTAAGTTTGAGAGGGGTTCTGACCCCAATCATAACACTGGCACTGGCTGTGCTCACTTCTTAATTTTCTGCCCTGGGCCCACATAGTTTGCAAAATCTTCCCACATAGTGAGAAAAGCCTAGGCTCCAAGGTAGGGTCATTTTAGTTCTATAAAGTATTAATAAAGGGTCCAGTATTCAGCCTTTGGCAGTTAGTGGGTTTTAAGCAGCTGACAACTGTGGGCTGAATTAAGCTCAGATGTTCAATGCCAGGCCATGTCTAGGCTCTGACATTGAATATTTGGTAACTGCAGTTATCTGGAAGTTAATGGGCACTGGCAGATCAGTGTCCAGTTAGCTCAGCTGATAAAGTTAGGACAGCCTTTTTGCTGTCCTAACTTTATGCACATAATTTTAACCGGTTAGTGGACTGAATATTGCAACTAACCGATTAAATGCCTGCGGTCACAGGCAATGTTCAGTACCACTACCTGCTTAAGGGGCTGCTGAATATTGGCTGATGGCCAGCTAAATAAGGTTTAACTGGGTAGGAGAGGCCCATTTTGACTATCAGACATAATGGCAGATAAAGACGTGTACAGCCCATCCAGTCTGCCCAACAAGATAATTCATAGCATAAGGTATGATGTGATACTGCATATGTGTACTTGATCTTTCTCCGAGAACAAGCAGGCTGATATTCTCACATGTGGGTGACGTCACATCAGGGCCCAGAGGATTTTCAGCAAAAATCGCCTGAAAACTCTTCTAGAGTGTTCCGTCGTGCGAGACTACCGCGCATGCTCGTGTACGAATTCCCGCCCACCGCGCGGACACGCTCCTCAGTTTCTTTCTTTCTGCGTCTGAGGAGACACTGAGTTTTCGTTAAGCTTCGCATTTCTTTGCCCCTCAGAGAGGAAGTTTCTTTGTTTTTCGGCTTTTCGCCACGGTTACAGCGTCTTCTTTACAAGCTGTTAAAAAAAAAAGAAGATTCCTTAGCATCCCTCCGGACTGGCCCAGGATTGGACTGATGGGTTGTGCACGCCTACCAGCAGGTTGGAGACTTAGAAAATACCTGGGCCGGTCCGGAGAGATTAAAGGAAAGCAATTTTTTTTTTTTGTTACATTTGTACCCCGCGCTTTCCCACTCATGGCAGGCTCAATGCGGCTTACATGGGGCAATGGAGGGTTAAGTGACTTGCCCAGAGTCACAAGGAGCTGCCTGTGCCGGGAATCGAACTCAGTTCCTCAGTTCCCCAGGACCAAAGTCCACCACCCTAACCACTAGGCCACTCCTCCACTCCAGGTAAGGTCTAATTTCTCCTTCCTGTATATCTAGTTTCTTTTTTTCCCCTTTTTTATAAGTTTCCTTTCGTTTTCGTCGCAACCGTGTTAGTTCGCTCGTCGGACTTTATTCTTCCCTTATTGTCATTTTTATCTGACAAAATCGCGTCTTTTAATTTAGCGGACGAAGTTTTTCCCGCCATGTCATCGAAGACGCCCAGCGGCTTCAAGCCATGCGCCCGCTGCAACCGGACCATCTCTGGCACTGATTTATTTATTTATTTATTTTGTTACATTTGTACCCCGCGCTTTCCCACTCTTGGCAGGCTCAATGCGGCTTACATGGGGCAATGGAGGGTTAAGTGACTTGCCCAGAGTCACAAGGAGCTGCCTGTGCCTGAAGTGGGAATCAAACTCAGTTCCCCAGGACCAAAGTCCACCACCCTAACCACTAGGCCACTCTGATCCGCACTCCTGGTGCTTTCAGTGCCTCGGGCCTGACCATCTTCCAGAGAAATGTAAGTTATGTCTTAAAATGAAAAGACGTACTCAAATCTCCAGAGAGGCCCAGAGAAAAACCCTTTTTGGGTCCAGTACCTTGGCGTCGGTGGCGTCGACATCGGTACCAGTGGCATCGGGTACCGTCGACGTCGAGGGCAGCGCTGGCGTCGGGAGACCAGGTGAAGGCTGCTAAAAGACCGATGCACGCTGGGAGCAGTGATGCATCGAGCGGGTCTCCACCCGCCTCGGCGCCTCCTGCTTTGCAGGCCCCCCGGGATCGACCTGTGTCAGACCCGGCCCCGAGGAAGCGTGTGGATTCCACGTCTTCCTCGCCGGTACCAAGGAGCCTCGATGATGGGCATCGGGCGAAGGCCAAGAAGCACCGTCATCGTTCTCCTTCACGATACAGTACCAGGAGCTCCGGGTCGTCGAAGCATTCGGCACCCGAGAAGCGTCGACGCTGAGAGGTTCGCTCTCCCTCTCTCATGGAGGTGTTGATGCGGCGGTACCGGCTCCCCAACCTCTACAGATTCTGTCTCTGAGGCCCATACCGGTACCGCAGCCTTCCTCGACAGCTTCTCTGGAGGAGCGCATCAAAGCTATGTTTCCTGGTTTTATGGAAGCAGTGCTGCACCAGTGGAGACCGGCGCTGGCAGTATCGGTATAGTCGGTGTCGGAAGCTCCTAGAGCTTCTGACTCTTTGCCGATTGTGTCGGTACCTTCGGTGCTGGAAGCTCCTGCAGCGCTTAGCCCTTTGCCTGTGGTGAGGTCTCCTTCTCCGACACCGCTTGCGGTACCGGAGCCAGTAGCCACCCGGGTCGATTCTCCATTGGTGTCGGTGGAGGAAGCTTCATCGGAATCTCTAGGGGTATCGACTTCTCGACACCGTCATCGGGGTCATCGTACCTCCGCGTCGAGACAGGCTCGGATTCGGGCTGCTCTTTCTGAGCTTTTGGCCGCGTCCGATGATGGCTCCTCTGATGAGGATGAAGACCCTGAAGTTTTCTCTGCTGAGGACTCTTTAGGTCTTCCATCTAATTCGACTCCCTCACCCCAGAGGCAGCTTTCCCCTCTGGAAAGTCTGACTTTTTCCTCTTTTGTGCGGGAAATGTCTGAGGCCATTCCCTTCCCTGTGGAGCTTGTGGATGAGCTCGAGGTCCTGGATTATCCATCTCCACCTAAGTCTTCTGCTACGGTTCCTTTTCATGATACACTCAAGGAAGTGCTGTTGAGGAATTGGGAGAAGCCTCTGTCATGTCCAACTGTCCCCAAAAAAGCTGAGTCCCAATATCGGATTCATGGGGAACCCAGTTTCGTCCGGCCTCAGTTGCCTCATGATTCTGCGGTGGTGGATTCCGCTCTCAGAAGGGCCAAGAGTTCCAGGATTTTGCCTCGGCACCCCCGGGGCGAGATCTTAGAGCCTTGGGCTCTTTTGAGAGGAAGGCGTATCAGGCTGGAATGCTTGCATCCAAAATTCAATCTACCAGCTCTTCATGAGCATTCATTTGCGGAACTCAGTGCGGCAGCTTGAGAGCTTGGTTGAGACGCTCCCGCCGGAGCAAGCCGAGCCTTTTCGTCAAGTGGTCAGGCAGCAGAAGGCGTGTCGCAAGTTCCTGTCCAGGGGCATTTATGACACTTGCAATGTGACATCCAGATTTTCTGCTATGGGTATAGTGATGTGCAGACTCTCTTGGCTGCATGCCTTTAACCTGGAGGAACGAACTCAGCAGAAAATTGCGGATATCCCTTGCCGGGGGGATCATGTTTTTGGTGAGAAGGTCGAAGACTTGATTGATCATCTCTATCAGCGTGATAACGCTATGGACTCTCTCTCCCGCCGGGCGCCTTCTGCATCTACTTCCTCGTCTAGGAAGTTTTTTAAAGGGAAGAGGAGTGCCCCTTATGCCTCTAGGGGCCTTAGGTACACTCCTGCTTCTCGACAGCCGGTTCAGGCTCTGCCCCAGCGCGCTCGTTCTCGTCAACAGCGTGCGCCAAAGCAGGCCCCTGCGGCTCCCCAGCAAAAACCAGGGACTGGTTTTTGACTGGCTCCAGTTGAGCATAGCCTCTATCAACGTGTCCATGCCGGACGATCTGCCGGTCGGAGGGAGGTTAAAATTTTTTCACCAAAGGTGGCCTCTCATAACCTCCGACCGGTGGGTTCTTCAAATAGTCTGGTTAGGATACATCCTCAATCTGGAATCCAACCCTCCAAATTGCCCACTGAGAGCTCAGTCCTTCGTCTCTCAGCACAGGCAAGTACTTGCAGAGGAACTCTCCGTCCTTCTCAGCGCCAATGCGGTCGAGCCCGTTCCACCAGGGCAGGAAGGGCAGGGATTCTATTCCAGGTACTTTCTTGTGGAAAAGAAAACAGAGCGGATGCGTCCCATCCTAGACCTAAGGGGCCTGAACAAATATTTGGTTCTAGAAAAGTTCAGGATGGTTTCCCTGGGCACCCTTCTTCCCATGATTCAGGAAAACGATTGGCTATGCTCTCTGGACTTAAAGGATGCCTACACCCACATCTTGATACTTCCAGCTCACAGGAAGTATATGGTTTCGGCTGGGAACGCAGCACTTTCAGTACTGTGTACTGCCTTTTGGCTTGGCGTCTGCGCCCAGGGTATTTACCAAGTGCCTGGCAGTTGTTGCAGCGTCGCTACGCAGACTGGGGGTGCATGTGTTCCCTTATCTCGACGATTGGCTGGTGAAGAGCACCTCCCAGGAAGGAGCTTTGCAGTCCATGCGAATGACTATTCAAGTACTGGAGCTATTAGGGTTTGTAATCAATTACCCTAAGTCCCATCTAATCCCAGTTCAAAAATTGGAATTCATAGGAGCTCTGTTGTGCACAAAGACAGCTTGTGCCTATCTTCCCGAGGCAAGAGCAGACAACCTTCTGTCTCTGGTCTCCAGGGTTCAAGCGTCTCAACAGATCACAGCTCGGCAGGTGTTGAGACTTCTAGGGCACATGGCCTCCACAGTTCATGTAACACCCATGGCACGCCTTCACATGAGATCAGCTCAATGGACCCTAGCTTCCCAGTGGTATCAAGCTACAGGGGATCTAGAGGATGTCATCCAGCTGTCCACCAACTTTCGGAATTCCCTTCAGTAGTGGTCAATTCGATCCAATCTGGTTTTGGGGCGCCCATTCCAAATTTCTCAGCCACAAAAAGTGCTGACGACGGATGCATCCCTCCTGGGGTGGGGAGTGCATGTAGATGGGCTTCATACTCAAGGAGTTTGGTCCCTTCAGGAAAAGCGTCTTCAGATCAATCTCCTGGAGTTGCGAGCGATCTGGAACGCTCTAAAGGCTTTCAGAGATCTGCTGTCCTATCAAATTATCCAAATTCAGAAGGACAATCAGGTTGCGATGTACTACATCAACCAGCAAGGAGGCACCGGATCTCACCCTCTGTGTCAGGAGGCCGTCCAGATGTGGCTTTGGGCTCGCCAACACGGCATGTTTCTCCAATCCATTTATCTACCAGGCATAAACAACAGTCTGGCCGACAGGTTGAGCAGGATAATGGAACCTCACGAGTGGTCGCTGAGCATGACTGTAGCTCGAAAGATCTTCCAAGAGTGGGGCACCCCCTCGGTGGATCTTTTTGCCACTCAACTCAACCACAAGGTCCCTCAGTTCTGTTCCAGACTACAGGCCCACGGCAGGCTAGCGTCGGATGCCTTCCTCCTTCATTGGAGGACAGGTCTTCTGTATGCGTATCCTCCCATACCCCTGGTAGGGAAGACTTTGCTGAAACTCAAGCAAGACCGAGGGACCATGATTTTGATTGCGCCGTTTTGGCCCCGTCAGATCTGGTTCCCTCTTCTTCTGGAGTTATCTACAGAAGAACCGTGGAGATTGGACTGTTTTCCGACCCTCATTACTCAGAACGAGGGGGCGCTTCTGCATCCCAACCTCCGGTCTCTGGCTCTCACGGCCTGGATGTTGAGGGTGTAGAGTTCGCCTCCTTGGGTCTCTCTGAGGGTGTCTCCCGAGTCTTGCTTGCTTCTAGGAAAGATTCCACTAAAAGGTGTTACTCTTTTAAATTGCCGTCTGGTGTGACAGCAAGGCCCTAGATCCTTTTTCTTGTTCTACACAGACCTTGCTTGAATACCTTCTACACCTGTCAGAGTCTGGTCTCAAGTCTAACTCAGTAAGGGTTCACCTCAGGGGCGTAGCTACGGGTGGGCCTGGGTGGGCCCAGGCCCACCCAATTTCAACCCAGGCCCGCCCAGCGCCAGCTCCCATTGCCAGCCACTGCTGCTTTTCCTGATGAGCAGCAGGGCCGGCGCTACAAAAAGAAGAAGTACTCAGCTGACTGGAGCGAAGCAGGGGCAGTGACGTAAGAGACGGGCGGAGCCTGCAGAGCCAGCAGCCAATGCTTCGAGGCTGCCTGTGGTGCCGCGTTTTTTAAAAACATTTTTTCTCGTCGAGTCTTAGCGTTGGCGCTCAGCTCAGTCAGCTGAGCGCTTCTTCTTTTTGTAGCGCCCTGCTCATCAGGAAAAGCAGCAGTGGCTGGCAATGGGAGCTGGGGCTGGTGGGCCTGAATCGGGAGAGGGAAAATGGATGGCAGGATGGGGAGAACGAGGGAAAATGGAAGGATGAGGAGAGAAAGAGGGAAACAGATGGGAAGATGGCAGAGAAAGAGGGAAAATGGAAGGATGGGGAGAGAAAGAGGGAAAACAGATGGGAGGATGGCAGAGAAAGAGGGAAAACGGAAGGATGGGGAGAGAAAGAGGGAAAACAGATGGAAGGATGGCAGAGAAAGAGGGAAAACGGAAGGATGGGGAGAGAGAGGGAAAACAGATGGGAGGATGGCAGAGAAAGAGGGAAAACAGATGGGAGGATGGCAGAGAAAGAGGGAAAATGGAAGGATGCGGAGAGAGAGGGAAAACAGATGGGAGGATGGCAGAGAAAGAGGGGAGATGAATGAAAGGATGCAGAGAAAAAGGGGAGAGACTGGAAGGATGTGGAGAGAGAAGGGACACTGAACAGAAAAGGGTAGATAGATAGACACTGGTTAGAAGGAGGGAGAGAGACATTAGATGGAAGGATCAGGAGAGAGGGTAGATGGGTGGAAGGATGGGGAGAGAAAGAGGGAAGACGCTGGATGGAAGGGTAGGGAGAAAGAGGTGACACGATGGAAGGATGCAGAAAGAAAGAGGGGAGACTATTGGAAGGATGGGGAGACAGAGGGGAGAGACTGGAAGGATGGGGAGAGAGAGCTGCTGCATGGAAAGGGGGAGTAGTGAAAGATTGGAGAATAAGAGGAAGGGGCATGGGGAGAACAAGGGTGAGAAAAAGATGAAAGGCCATAAGTAGATGAAGGAAATTAAAGAATGGATAGTAAGAATAAATTAAATCTGGACACAGAGAGAGGCAGAAAAATATTGAAGAAAGCAAAGAAAAAGGAGAGAAAAATGACAAATGGCCAGGAAACCCTGGCAGAAGAGTTAAGCGAAAACGAAGGAAAGCAGAATCTAGAGACTGGGAGCAACACAATGAGAAAAAGTAAATGGCCATACAACAAAGGTAAAGAAAATAATTTTATTTTTAATTTAGGATAAAGTAATATGGTGTTAATAAAGTTTCAGAGACCAATACTTCCTTCCTTAGGTCAGGAGAGGATTCCGTAACAGCATTATACTGACCTGAGGCAGGAGGTTTTGGCCTCTGAAAGCTCATTGAAAAGGGTGTTAGGTTATTAAATAAATTGTCTGAAATTGGACGCACTGAAAAGCAGAACTTTACCCTGTGTGACAAATGCATCTGAGTGTGAATAAATTTTGCTGGGGGGGGGGGGGGGGGGGGGAATTTTGTGCCCACTCACTTTGGGTTCAGGCCCACCCAAAATTGGCAGTCTGGCTATGCTACTGGTTCACCTTAGTGCAATTTGTGCTTATCATCGTCGTGTGGAGGGTAAGCCTATCTCTGGACAGCCTTTAGTTGTTCACTTCATGAGAGGTTTGCTTTTGTCAAAGCCCCCTGTCAAACCTCCTACAGTGTCATGGGATCTCAACGTCGTTCTTTCCCAACTGATGAAAGCTCCTTTCGAGCCACTGGATTCCTGCCATCTGAAGTATTTGACGTGGAAGGTCATTTTCTTGGTGGCTGTTACTTCAGCTCGTAGAGTCAGTGAGCTCCAAGCCCTAGTAGCTCATGCTCCTTATACTAAATTTCATCATGACAGAGTAGTCCTCCGCACTCACCCTAAGTTCTTGCCAAAGGTGGTGTTGGAGTTCCATCTGAACCAGTCAATTGTCTTGCCAACATTTTTTCCCCATCCTCAAACAAGTCCTGGCGAAAGCAAGCTGCACACTTTGGACTGCAAAAGAGCATTGGCCTTTTACGTGGAGCGGACAAGCCCCCACAGACAGTCCGCCCAGTTTTTTTTTTTTCTTTTAATCCCAACAAGAGGGGAGTTGCTGTAGGGAAACGCACCATATCTAATTGGCTAGCAGATTGCATTTCCTTCACTTACGCCCAAGCTGGGCTGACTTTAGAGGGCCATGTCACGGCTCATAATGTTAGAGTCATGGCTGCGTCAGTGGCTCATCTGAAGTCAGCCACTATTGAAGAGATTTGCAAGGCTGCGACGTGGTCATCAGTCCACACATTCACATCTCACTACTGCCTTCAGCAGGATAGCCGACGCGACAGTCGGTTTGGGCAGTCGGTGCTGCAGAATCTGTTTGGGGTTTAGAATCCAACTCCAGCCCCCCTAGACCCATTTTTATTCTGTTCCAGGCTGCACTCTCAGTTAGCTGTTTCTTGTTTCAAGTCAATTTATGTTATGTCCTCACCGTTGCGAGGCCCAATTGACCATTCTTTATTGTTTTGAGTGAGCCTGGGGGCTAGGGATACCCCACATGTGAGAATATCAGCCTGCCTGTCCTCGGAGAAAGCAAAGTTTCTTACCTGAAGCAGGTATTCTCCGAGGACAGCAGGCTGGATATTCTCACAAACCCTCCCACCTCCCCTTTTGGAGTTGTTTTCTTTCATCTTTTGGATTCAACTGAGGAGCGTGTCTGCGCGGCGGGCGGGAATTCGTGCACGCGCATGCACGGTGCGGTCGTCTTGCGTGACGGAACGCTCTAGAAGAGTTTTAAGGCGATTTTTGCTGAAAATCCTCTGGGGCCGACGTGACGTCACCCACATTTGAGAATATCCAGCCTGCTGTCCTCGGAGAATACCTGCTTCAGGTATGAAACTTCACTTCATTTATCTTTGCCATTTTCAGGGCACAGACCATAGAAGTGTTGCCATCTAATCACCACTAAGCTTGTTTGGTTCCATGCCTTTTATATAGGATTCCTTTGTGTTTATCCCATCCACTTTTGAATTCTGTTACCATTTTCTTCTCCACCACCTCTCATGGTAGGGCATTCCATGTATCTACCACCCTCTCCATGAAAAAGTACTTCCTGACGTTGTTCCTGAGTCCCGTCCATTCCCCCCCCCCCCCCCCCCCCCAACCTCAGTTCATATCTTCTAGTTCTGCCACCTTCCCGTCTCTGGAAAAGGTTTGTTTGTAGATTAATGCCTTTCAAATATTTGTATCGTATAACCCCTGTCTCTCCTTCCCTCCAGAGTGTACATGTTCAGGTCTTCAAATCTCTTCTCATACGTCTTGTGACACAAACCCCATACCATTTTCGTCACTTTTCTCTGAACCATTTTGTCTTTTTACGTCCTTTGCAAGATACAGACTCCAAAACTGAACACAATACTCTTAAGTGGGACCTCACCAATAACTTGTACAGGGACATCAACACCTCCTTTTTTCTGCTGGTTATACCCCTCTCTACACAGCCTAGCATCCTTCTAGCCATGGTGACAGCCTTGTCGCATTGTTTCGCAGATCCTCAGACACCATCAACCCAATGTCCCTCTCCTGAGCTGTGCTTATCAGTCTCTCTCCTATCTGATACATCTTCTTTGGATTTCTGCACTCTGCACTTCTTGGCATTACATTTTAACTACTAAATACTAATAAGGAGGTGTCAAATACTCTGGGTTTAAGAAAGTGTCTATATTATCATATCTTTCTAAACCTACTCCTTAAATAAATAAATGAAATTTTAAAACTATTTTTATTTTAATTTATTTTATAGTGCTCAGTATTTCAGTGACGCTTTGCCTTTCACTGGAGGTACAAAACCTTCAGAGACAAACTAGACACTCATCAGTTACACATCACAGCACCGCCCTCCCTGCCTACCATATTGTTTGAATATTTTACCTAAATAACAGATGTAACATAACAGTCCACTTTTCAATCCATTTATCTTATGTTGATTAGCAGACAGATGGGTGCTTGCATAGATGGAGATTTATTTTCAAACTGAGCGTTTTCTCAGTATCAGCATCAGCAAGTTCATAGTGAATAAGTCAAACTTCATATTATCCCTTTATTTAAATTGTATTTGTGGAAAAAATAGGTACCACAGGAGTCAGAGGGAAAGAGTCTGACCATCTTGTTTCTTTTGACTGATCTTACTGAGATTTTGGAAGATTCCCAAGATTTTAATTGCAACTATAGTTACCTTCTTAGTCTGCTTTGGTACACAACAAGATGAATTACGTGTGTTTTAAAGTATTTTCAGAATAAAAACGCTCTGCTTTGTGCACCTATTCCCAGATATGGCTTATGCCAAACAAATTCTTAGAAAGGTCGTCTTGTAACTGTAGGCAAGAGTCATGGCAGCTGGTGGGTCATTTTTTTTTCTTTTAATATCCTATAAATGTTTAGGGGTCCACCAATCTTACTTATCTTTATTTGTTGGAGCATTCTTGGTGAATTATTGCTACCTTTTCAAAATTGTGGAAGTCCAATTGGGTATTGTAGGGTTAGATTGATAAGGTACTATTTTGAGGTGTAACCCCCTTGATTTCTGTACGAAATTGCTTTTAATTGGGTTGCAGTTGCTTCATTTCCCTTAATATGAGTTTGTAACAGTCATAGCCTTGTATTTTTCTTTTGTTTTCTTTGACTTTGTCTTTTGGGTTATTCTTGTACTTTATTGTACATTGTAATCTATTCTAAATAAGAATATAATAAAATGAAAATCAGTACAAAAATGGGTTCTTAACAATTGTACTTATTTTGCTTGCCAAGTGAATTTTCTAAAAGTATATTTTCTTATAATGCAGTGGCGTTCCTAGGGGGCTGCCACCAGGGGCGGATCGCCACCCCGGAACAGCGTGACACCCCCCCACCCCCCGACGAAATAACCCCCCCCCTCCCCGGGTGCACGCCGCTGGGGGGGGGGGGGGGTGCCGCGCGCCTGCCGGCTCTTCGTTTTCATGCTCCCTCTGCCCCAGAACAGGAAGTAACCTGTTCCGGGGCAAAGGGAGCATGAAAACGAAAAGCCGACAAGCGCGCGGCACCCCCCCAGCGGCGCGCACCCGAGGCGGACCGCCCCCACCGCCCCCCCCCCTTGGTACGCAACTGTTATAATGTTACTAAATATGGTAAGTATAGTAGTTTAGTATGTGCAATCATTTGATTTACAATGGCATACTTTTACATATTTGTAGAGTTCTAGATTCCTCACTAGGAAGATCATTTTAAAACTTCTTATATAGAGAGATTAGTGGCTGGTATGGATGGGAAAACTGGATAGGCCATATGGCCTTTATCTGCCCTTATTTTCTGTTTCTGTATGTATTACTGAATGCTCTAAATAGTTTTATTTCTTGCTGCAGATGTTGCTGATTGAGAAGGCAGAAGCACTTCAGGGAGAAGTAGAGGACCTGTTAAAGCTGCCTGCAGATCTGCCTGGGTTTAATGTCCCTTCTATAGATAACCATAAAGCTGCTCAATAATCTGTTTATATATATATATATGTATGTATGTATATATACATGTACCCTAAAACTTTTTTATTGTACATATATTTAAGCACTTGGGGCTATAAAGCATTATAAGTGGCCGTGTAAGCAAGGATATTTTTTGATCTGTGTATTATATATATGCTGTTCTACTCACATCACCTTATGGCTTCAAACCCTCATGTGGCAGGATGTAAATATGCTCTGTTGAGCTAGTCACATTATATAAACAGTTTTCTCCAAAATGTTTAGTATGCATGGCGCAAAGAAGCAGTGAGATGTCCCAGCACAACTTCTCCACATCCCATCCCAAACCATGGAATTAACAGCAGTGTATTTTCTATATTATCTTTGGATGTTGCCAAACAGTTGTCTAATTGTGGATATGATTTCTTAAGAATTATGGATCAATCCCAAAACTTGACTACTAATAGGTGATGAAAGCATCATGAAACTCTTTTGGTAAATTTTGATAACTACAATAAATAAACTCTTTTACAAAGTAATTTTATGTTGCTTTCTTTGAGAAGCATGTCCACTTGAAACTGTGATTTTTTTAAACATATAGCTAAGGCCTGTAAATTGCTGTAGTTCCTCAGCAACTGTTGTGTACTTTGCTTGTTGCTGCAAAATTGCTTTTTCCAGTTGAACTGCAGCAGTCTGTTAACCATCAGAAATAGATTTGTTCCACCCCCATCCTCATTTTTTCATTATATTTTATTTATGTACTTAAACATACGGGAAAAGCTCAAGACAAGATCACAGGAAAACAAGAAACAAAATTAAAGTTGTAGACCACATTATGGGGATCACTGTCTAGCCTTGCAGACAAGTGGGGGGGGGGGGGGGGGGGAAGAAAAGCAAATACTAATGAACAGAATCCTTCTACTAATTGTCTAAAAATACCCAACTATAGTAACATATTAAGCAACGTTTGCCTGGAGAACAGGTTTCTCCAAAAGTAAATTATGCAAATAGGCAGAATCCAGGAAGACATACGTATTATTTCCATATGTGACCAGGCATTTACAGGGATACCTAAGAAAATAATGTAGCTCCCACAGCTAAAGTTTTAAACTTAAGCTGCAGGAACTGCTTAATCCTGACTTTGTCTGGCCACATCTGGAAAAATAGTTACCCATTGACACCAAAAAAGGGCTTATTTCTTGGAAAAATATAGTTTCTAAACAGATTATTCCACCCTGACTGACATGGACAAAAAGGACAAATTTCCAGAAAGGGATACCAGAAGGAAAGGAAGCTGGAAAATTAGACATTGTAAAGTTATCCTTTATGAGGGTAACCTACTAAAATGTTTACATACCAAACCTGGCTTTTACAAAATTGCAAGCTGTATACAAACATAAAACAATAGGCTCATTCAAAGATTGTGCCTACTTGACCTATGTGTAGGTGTGCCTGGTAGTATATTTTGGGTGGAGCTGAATCAAATTTTGATGTGTACATGCACACATTTATACTTTTAGAGTAGGTGTAGATTTGTGTGAGAGCATTTGTACACTACTGGTGGTCATTGTAAGAGACTTTTATAAAGCCATATAGGTACGCATACTGCCTTAATAAATTAGGTACTTCTAATTTTTAAGTGCCACATTATAAAATTACTCTCTACATGATTATATGGTCAAGTGGCTAAACTTGATCAATTAATCTGACTCTTTTTTTAAACCAAGCCTCTCAAATATTTCACTGCCCCTTATTTACTTGTGGTTTACAGGCATCCAGAAGTCCTACTGGCATAACTTTGCCCACAGGAACCCTACTTTAGATCAAATCAAAATCGGGATCAATCGGACAAAGAAAAAATATAACTATTGAAAGATTCTGTCAAGTGCTATAGAAATGATTTATAGTAGTAGTAAGTCCCTAAAATTAGGAACCTGACTCAGGTCTCTCCAGAAATCACAAAGAGATGGTTGTCTTAGAATGGCTGCTTTCCTTTATTAATGCTAATAAGAACTTGTCAGTTATAGCAAATAACTACAGAAGGAAAGGCAAGAGAGCCAAAACACAGAATGTGTGATTTCTGTGATCTTCCCTTTGTGTTCAGTTCTATAATGTTGCAACTTGCTGCATATATATTCTCATTTCCATACATGGTAATTAACAGATTAGCAGCTCTTACTTTCTATGGTATCATTATATGATGTGAGCCACTAGGTAACCACCTATACTGTGAATTCTGTGTACAACTAATTCACAGTCTCCATGGCCTGACAGCTTAACAGCCTCTACTATAAGCTCTCAGCTACAGCCTTCCAGCCTGCCTAATGTGGGTCGTAAGGCAGCCCGCTGTAAGCTCTTCACTGCTTGTAGTCTATACTGCCCCTCCAAGGCTATTTCAGTTCTTTTGGTTTCCCAAAGATATGTACCGATAACACTCAGACATTTAGTATAGGTAATAAAACGACTTAGCTTTATTCGCATACTGGAGATCGATGTATCTCTGCTTACAAGATTGAGGTGAGCACAGTTGTCAAGAATCAGGAATAAAAAAAGACTCCAAACTCCTACCTGTCTGTCTTTAGAGCTCTGCAGAAGTTGGGTGACTCTGCATAAAAAGTCAGTAGGCCCAAAAAGAGATATTAAAAGGCATTATTTGGGAAATCAGGAAGACATGGGAAAGGAGCTAGAAGAAGGAAGCTTGAAAAAAAAAGGAGCTAAGAAAACGAGATGGAAACAAGAAAGTCAGCTAGTAAAAAGAGAGCTCAAAACAGGAAAAAGCACAAAAGGATATACCTTTAGCTCTGTCTGCGTAAATTGGCAATCAGCCAATAGGGAAGTTCCAGCTCTAAGGAAAAGAGGGAAATACCTGCATTCTGGCATGTAAGCAAAGGGGTCCTCTTCCTGACCCAGGTAGGGGAGGGAGAGTGGAGACCTGCCTTCCTGCACATAGGACTTTAGACAATGGAGCCTCTTTCTCCTTATCAGGAAGGAATGTAAGGAATCTGTGTTTCACTCTGTCTTAACTCAGAATGCTATTCAGCGTTTTTTACAAACAGTATGCAGTTTAAAATGAAATAAATACACAGGAATACAATGTCATGCCTAGACAACTTACTAAACTAGGATACTGTACTAATAACATGGTACAACATTGCTAGTGTACAGATATATAGTAACATAGTAGATGACGGCAGAAAAAGACCTGCACGGTCCATTCAGTCTGCCCAACAAGATAAACTCATATGTGCTACTTTTTGTGTATACCTGACCTTGATTTGTATCTGCCATATTCAGGGCACAGACCACAGAAGTCTGCCCAGCACTAGCCCCGCCTCCCACCACCGGCTCTGCCACCCAATCTCGGCTAAGCTTCTGAGGATCCATTCCTTTTGAACAGGATTCCTTTATGTTTATCCCACGCATGTTTGAATTCCGTTACCGTTTTCATCTCCATCACCTCCCACGGGAGGGCATTCCAAGCATCCACCACTCTCTCCGTGAAAAAATACTTCCTGACATTTTTCTTGAGTCTGCCCCCCTTCAATCTCATTTCATGTCCTCTAGTTCTACCGCCTTCCCATCTTCAGAAAAGGTTTGTTTGCAGATTAATACCTTTCAAATATTTGAACGTCTGTATATATGTATATGCAAGCTAAAAACAGGTAATTTGGTGTTACTTAGGTGATTACCTAACTTCCACAGAGTTTGCTGCAGTTCCCATCACTACATTAATCTAATATTGATTAGTAAAGGAAAAATTCAACTGTGGGGAAAACCAGGGTTCAAATCCTGCTGACACTCCTGGTGACCGTGAACAAGTCACTTTACATCCGTTGCTTCAGGTACAAATTTATTGTAAGCTCACTGGAGCCAGGGAAGTGCCTTCTGTATCTGAATGAAACTCACCTTGAGCTTTCAATGAAAGGACGTGAGCTAAATCTAAGAATGAAATAATCATAATTTTTTGATATATGATGTCATCTAACAAATTTAAATCCTATATAGCTGTCAGACTTGCTTTCTTGGTATAATCCCACTATAATGGGATTATACCAATAAAGCTACTAGGGCAGTCCTTGAATCATCTTGAATATCAGGCCCACTGAGTTGTGAATAATGACATATTTCTTTTAACAGGAGCTGGTTAAGGTAGACATAGGAATGAAGACAGTGTAAAAACATTCCTGGTCATAACATCATGCTCATTATGTGGTTTATTGCTTTAAGAATTACAGTTTATAATTTAGAAGTTCTTAATTTGTGCTTTGAAAACTTGCATTTCTAGATGACCCCACTATAATTAATGTAAGACTTCACACGAACATTCTGTCAATCATATAGGAAAAGACTTCAGATGCTCAGCCTAATAGACATTTTTCTTCAATATTGAGACACGCCCTCAGTCAGAAAAACCTCCCTACTTCATCTCTCAATTATTTGTTTTCTAATTATTTTTAATACTGCTATTTTTTTCTTCTTCAAATTTTGGTTTCTCCCACTACAATGAATTAGATACAGCTCCACTTTTTACAATTCACTTAGGCAGTGCATGAAACCAATTTGGCAACATAACTTCTGCTCAACAAATTGCCTCCGTTTCACACACAGCTTCCTCAGGAGCTGTCAACCAACCACTGCCATTCTTTTCATGTTGTTTACTCCCTCTGGGGTGTCCATTCTGTAAATCATTGTGTCATCTGCAAAAAGGCAAATGTTTCCTCTTAACCCTTTGGCAATGCCGCTCACAAATGGAAATAGAAGCATTTACATAAGTAGATTGCATATAATCTGTATTTCCTAATTTGGAAAAGGAATACACAGATATGCAAACAAATTTCACTGATGGGTTTTCCACCAGTTCAGAGACACAGATTTCAAAAAAGTATTTTTTTTAGACAAGGATTTTATACATGGGATTAAGAGGGGAATTCTATATATGGCGCCAAACATTAGGCAATAATTCAGTGACAAATATTTTGGTGCAAAAAAAAAAAAGCATTCTAACAGATTCAAGGTGCCGAAAGGTCAAAAATGGCAGATCCAATCGAAAATACAAGTGCCCATTTATAAAATAATTCCTAAGTGTTTCTGTGCAGATTTGCAAAGAGGGCATTGCCATGAGAGGGGCAAGGGCAGTCTAGTGGAGTTCCCTTAAAATACACGCAGTCTTATAGAATTTGGGAGATCTATGCCAACTTGTGTGCCAGGATTTATACCTGAGTTTCAGTTGGTCTAACTCCAGTTGAGCACAAATCTTGGCACTATGCGCTATTCTATAAAGGGTGTCAATCCAAGAATGCCCGTTATATAATACCATTCAGCACTGGTTTGTTTTTGTTGAATATTGAGCACTGTTTATAAAATTTTTCTCTTAGAGTAAATTCTCTGAATTTGGCGGAGCCATTTGTAAAATAAGGGGGGGGGGGGGGAACAGCACAACCCAGCTTGGCTGTGTCAATTCCAATTTCAATGACCTATTTTAAATGGGCCTTCAGGTCTCACTACCCATTGCTGACAAAGCTGATGTGGCTCACCTTGCTAATTCACACGCCTACCATCTTTTCCATTAAGAAATAATTCCTTAGATTACTCCCAAGTCTTACCGCCTTTCACAGAGCTGCCAAGGGGCCTGATTTTTGAAAGGGAGATTTTAGTACACACCTCAGTCACACTCACTCTGCCTCATGTCATCTTTTTCTTTTGATGTAGGCATAGAAAAAAAAAAAAATTTTAAATGCTCCCAGTTTTCAACCCAATTCATGTTTAATGTGGGATATAAATAAGTAAATAAATAGAAACTCTGAATGTTGGAACATCTGATTCTCATAACATAATGTCTGTTTTAGAGGCCATTTACCTTGAGAGAAAAAAGTCTCTGCACAAATATAATAGTGCTAGGGTGTGCCTATAACCAGCCCCTCCAAATGACACTCTGATTACACTTTCTAACAAATTACTACTGTACCTATGAAAAGTTATTCCCTTATTATACTTCTATATCTATCTATCTATCTATCTATCTATCTATCTATCTCTATATAGATAGATAGATAGATAGATAGATAGATAGATAGATAGATAGATATAGATATATAAATTTAAATTGTTTAAAGTGGCAAATAGCTTGCTGACGCCACGCTTGACAAATTTCGGGGTAATGACATTTTATAAAATATTTCTCTGTTTATGTACAAGTCGAGAAAGGACTCGATTCTATTTCATCTGTTTTGAAACCTTAGCATAATTATTAATTACTACATTTACCTCACCTTTGCACTTTTTCCGCTGTCATTCTACTCTGTTTCTATATTGATTAATTCAGTCAACTGACTGAACACCGCTGCTTTTCCCGCCTTCCAACCTTGAGACCGCCCCTTCCGCCCACCCTCGCCTCATGCGTCTTCTGTTTCCCATGCGCCTGCCCTGCTGCGCTGACACCGCTCCTTTCACAACAGCGGAGCGGTAGCTGCTGGGGATGGTAAATGGATAGGCAGCCTCTTTCTCCATACCCCTCCCATTCTCTCCCCTCTTACCCAGCATTCTTTGTCCTCCTGGGCTGGCCACTGCTGTTTCTCCTGATGAATAGCAGCAACACATGAAAAAAACAAATAGGAAATGTGGGGCCGCAGCCCTCAGGCATGCGCTGTCGGTTCTGCTGGTCCTCTGCCCCAGAATGGGAAGTTGATGTCACCAGGGGCAGGGGACCGGCAGAGCTGACAGTGCATACCTGAAGGCTGGAGCACTGTGCTTGGTGTTTGCTGTTTTGCCACCACTGCTGCTCATCAGGAGGAGCTACAGCAGTGGTGTGGTGGTGCAGTGTCAGCACTGAGCGGAAGAATTTCCTGCCTTGGCAGGAGTGTGAGAGATGACCCGCCAAAGCAGGAGTCTCCCGCTCAATGCGGGAGACTAGGCAGGTCTGCTTTCATCTTCATCCTGTGCCCTTGGTTCCAAAGCTTATTTTCATTTCAAAGTTTAATGCCATGAGCTCTGTCATATTCCCCCTCTCCTGCCTTTCTTCTAATGTTTGTATTTATCTTTGAATGTGAGATTGCAGTACATCTATAGTTGGATATATTGAGGGGCATTTTGGAAAGGGACGTCCATGTTTTGTTTTGGATGTCCTCGCAAAACGTCCCGATCTAGGGGCGGGGAAACCTGTATTTTCAAAACAAGATGGACGTCCATCTTTCATTTCGAAAATACCATCAGGGATGTCCAAATCCTTAAATTTGGTCATCCCTAGATTTGGTCGTCCATCTCAGAAATGACCAAATACAAGCCATTTGGTCATGGGAGGAGCCAGCATTTGTAGTGCACTGGTCCACTTGACATGCCAGGACACCAACCAGGCACCCTAGGGGGCACTGCAGTGGACTTCATAAATTGCTCCCAGGTACATAGCTCCCTTACCTTGTGTGCTGAGCCCCCAAAACCCCCTACCCACAACTATACACCACTACCATAGCCCTTATGGGTGAAGGGGGGCACCTAGATGTGGGTACAGTGGGTTTCTGGTGGGTTTTGGAGGGCTCGCTATTTCCTCCACAAATGTAACAGGTAGGGGGGATGGGCCTGGGTCTGCCTGCCTGAAGTGCACTGCACCCACTAAAACTGCTCCAGGGACCTGCATACTGCTGTCATGGACCTCAGTATGACATCTGAGGCTGGCATGAAATATTTTGAAAGATATTTTTTGAGGGTGGGAGGGGGTTAGTGACCACTGGGGGAGTAAGGGGAGGTCATCCCCGATTCTCTCTGGTGGTCATCTGGCCAGTTCGGACACCTTTTTGTGCCTTGGTCATAAGAAAAACACGACCAGGTAAAGTCGTCCAAGTGTTCGTCAGGTACGTCCTTGTTTCTTTCGATTATGGGTCAAGGACGTCCAAGTGTTAGGCATGCCCAAGTCCCGCCTTTGCTAAGCCTCTGACACGGCCCATTGAACTTTAGCTGTCCCTGCGACAGAGTGCAGTTGGGGACGCCCAAAATTGGCTTTCAATTATACCGATTTGACGACCCTGGTAGAAGGACGTCCATCTTCCAATTTATGTCGAAAGATGGGCGTCCTCTTTCGAAAATGAGCCCAATTGTCTTATATTTTTAGAACACCATTGTATTTCTTTTTACCTTAATTGATATTGTTCTAGAATATACATAATCACTTTACACCCTATTAAGCCTGTTACAAATATGTGTATTGTGTATTTTGATACAAATTATAGCACATTCCTAAGATACAGAGAGTATATGGTTATGTATAGTTTGTTCCGGCCAGTACACACATGTATGTTCCGTTTTCTCTTACTACCCACATTTTATCATTTGTATTATTTTAAATTACATACATTTAGTATTTTTATTATTTATGTTGTTCCTTATTTTACATATTTTATATTATATATGTTTTGCATTTTTAACACTGATATTGTTTTACATGTTATTTTATATGTTTCTAGACTCCTGAGGCAGGCCTGTGGCCAAAACACAGATCTGTGCCGAGTCTGTAATAAAATTTCTCAGTTCGAGCCAACTGTCTTAGTCTCTGGAGTCATTGGTCCACTTCCCACTCTTGTTTGCTATTTGTTGGTTTCATGGGATTTTGTTGTTCATCCACCCAGGTGGATCATCTCCCCCCCCCCCCCTCTTTTCTTCCAAAGTATACTTATTGAGATCTTTAAATTGGTTCACATATGCTTTCAAGAACACACAATGGGCTCCTTTTACTAAGGTGTGCTAATGATTAGCATGTGCTAAATGCTAAGAAGCCTATTTTATTCCTATGGGCTTCTTAGCATTTAACATGCACTAATCATTAGCACACCTTAGTAAAAGGAGTCCGATGATATTGGAAAGCCGTTTCTAAAAATGTACTCAAAAACAACATTAAAACACTGCCAGCCCAGCAGTAGAGTGTTGTCTTTGATTAACCTGCTACAGAAAGAATTCACATGGTGTCCACACCCTAAAGCATGTTCAGTTTATTGGCATGAGGGGAAATAAATCAATGAAATGAGTCACTAAAAAAATTAAGCAAGTCTTCAAGTTTACAGCTTTTTATCTCTACCACACTGTCAGCCAAAACTACACTGAGAGTGTGGCAAAACAGGAGCTTTCATGCTTCTGATTTGTAATGCCTTATGACACTTTTTCCCTTTCATGGTATTTTCCCTGTTTGGCCAGCAGGTGGTGTCTGTCCTCTGCACTATAGCTGCACGGGTCTGTTCTCCTTTTAGCTTACTTTCCCCAAAGAAAAGAGGAAAATCCCCCAGAGGAAGAGTAATCTGCAATACCATTGGTCTAACACCCTTAGGGCTAATGCTCTGTACTCTGATTGGCCCTGAAACCCAAGGTCTAGCCCAGAAGGTGCTGTTGGAATTCTCCAGTCTCAGAGTGGAAGGGCGGAGGGGGTAGATCTCTGCTCTGAGACCCTGTTCAAATTCTGTGAGCAGTTACTTTTCCTGACATCCCCAGGTACTACTTAGGTAGTACAAAGTGTTTACTTAGCTTTAATATTGAGTCCTTGTTATTTTACCAGTTTCTGTTCGCTTTTTACCACTTTTACCGTTTACTGTTGTGATGTGATGTGACGTGACGTGACTTATTTCTTGTATCCCACTAACTCCCACTATCTAGTGGTTCAAAGTGGTTCACAAAAATAAATTTAAAATGAGAATTTAGAAACAAGCAACAAAAAATAGTGTTAAGTAACGTTTAAACCAGAAAAGGAAGTAACAAACGAAATGGGTCTCTTAATCTTAAGGTATCACAAGCCGAGGGAAAAGATATTAAATTAAAAACATATTCTGGAGATGTACCATCAAATATTTTTTACAAAGGCATACCAAAAACTGGCCTGTGGCAGTGTGGGCATGTGTTTTTGGCACACACTGGACCCTTATTGTACCATGTCTGGAAAAAAGGGATTTTTTTAAATAGGCCAAAAAATGGACGAGCGGCAAAATGAAAACCAGTGCACATCCATTTTCAGCCTGAGACCTTACCGCCACCCACTAACTTAGCGGTAAGGTCTCCTGTGCTACCTGGGTGGTAAGCATGCAGCGTGCACCAACTGCCGTTTTCTGCCAGGTAGACGCCCCAAGGTAAAAAATAGAAAATATTTTCTACCGCATGTTTTCAGCACGCACCAAATTCAGAATTACCACCCGGGGCTTGTGGTAGCTGGGAGGTAATGCCAATTTGGCATGCATTGGATGCGAGTAGGCCCGTATGCGCCTTTGTAAAAGGGCCCCTAAGCAAGCTAACAAATAAAACTCTAACATGAATGGGAAGCCAGTGTAAAGTAGCAATAGCCAAAGAGGAGTAATCAAATTTCTTAAGACCCAAAATGAGTTTAGCAGCAGTATTTTGCAGTAATTATAATTTTAAATGTTATTTCACTGATATTGATGAGTAAAGAGCATTACAATAATCTAAATGTCTCATAATACAAGATTGTACCAAAATCCTGAATAGTGTATCTCACCAGCATTTGTCAATGCTAATTTGCATATTTTGGACAGGTTGCCATGCCCACTTCCAGTCCTGACAGCCAAACGTGAGAACACACCCAAGCCCTGCCCACACCCCACCCCTTCGATGACCATCGGATGTGATGTCAGCCCTGCCCTTTTTACATAACCAGCCCCTAACCTCACTTAATTTGCATAAGCCTACTCCAAATGTCACCCCTTTTCACATAACCCCACCTGAAACTCCACCCCTTTTAGTGACATCAGAGGAAATTATGTCATAGCCACACCCCTTTTCCCCAAGATGGGGGCTACTATAGAGGTTGGATAAAACAGGAGCCAGAGTAGGCGGAGCTTCCCGCGGTTTTAGTACACCCAAAACAATAGCAAACGCTATTGAAAACAATAGCAAAAGATTAATACAAATAAGGTACTGCCTATGCGTGGTCCATCTGTAACAAGTCTAAAGCTGTTTCAGTTGGATAGGCAGTGTCTTAAAAGGCAGAAGAGACAAAAATATATATTTTTTACTTATTGGACAGCTTTTTAATTTATTTGAAAGTTTCCCATTTGTAGATTTAAATAACATGGAATAACAATTGAATATCACTAAAACAGCTTTAAAAATTATTGTAGCTGGTAGAAACAGCAATTATAAACTCTGTATTTTGTGCTAATTTTTCTACACTGTTCTATACAATACAGATGGCCAAATTTCAGTGAGGATATCCTGTTTCCTGATGAGTTGGTTCATCTTAACTGTTGTTGTAATCTGCCTTGGGAAGCCTGTGTTATAAAGACATGCAATATATTGAATTTAAATGAGCCATGGCCCTAGAGTCTCAAAGTCCACTTCAATCACCCAGTCCTTTTACTTTATATATCATCGCTCACTCTGGACACCAAGGGAAGCAATGGCCAGTGGTCAATCTCTGTCAGATCAATGCTGGTCATGCTGCAAAGCAACTGGTACACTCTCCCATATGCTATTTGACTGTAGTTAGTAGTCTCCAACTTTTCTGGTCTGACGTTTGGAGTAAAATATCAGATATCCATCACTTGTCAACTACTATCTTTGAAACTCATTATTTGGAAATCACTCATCTTACCTGAACTAACTGAAGAATTAGACAAATTTCTATTTGATTTTCTAATTTCTGTTGCCCTTAAACTTATTGTTAATCACTAGAAGGATAACTCAATTCTTTCTTTTCATATGTGTGGAATTGGGTTATGTTATATAAAAACTATGAAAATAATTTAAGTTGTCGCACTCTCTAGAAATCTCGTAAGTTGTTAAAATGGAAAACTTTAGATAATTATTTATCTAGCAAATAACTTTCAGAGGTCAGCACTATGTTAACCGAGACTATTTACACTTTTATCCTAGATATTCATTCACCAAATTCATGCTTTCCCTGTAGTACTTTGTTGTACTGTTCTTGTTACTATTATACATATTGTAATTTGTATAAGTACATAAGTACATAAGTAGTGCCATACTGGGAAAGACCAAAGGTCCATCTAGCCCAGCATCCTGTCACCGACAGTGGCCAATCCAGGTCAAGGGCACCTGGCACGCTCCCCAAACGTAAAAACATTCCAGACAAGTTATACCTAAAAATGCGGAATTTTTCCAAGTCCATTTAATAGCGGTCTATGGACTTGTCCTTTAGGAACCTATCTAACCCCTTTTTAAACTCCGTCAAGCTAACCGCCCGTACCACGTTCTCCGGCAACGAATTCCAGAGTCTAATTACACGTTGGGTGAAGAAAAATTTTCTCCGATTCGTTTTAAATTTACCACACTGTAGCTTCAACTCATGCCCTCTAGTCCTAGTATTTTTGGATAGCGTGAACAGTCGCTTCACATCCACCCGATCCATTCCACTCATTATTTTATACACTTCTATCATATCTCCCCTCAGCCGTCTCTTCTCCAAGCTGAAAAGCCCTAGCCTTCTCAGCCTCTCTTCATAGGAAAGTCGTCCCATCCCCACTATCATTTTCGTCGCCCTTCGCTGTACCTTTTCCAATTCTACTATATCTTTTTTGAGATACGGAGACCAGTACTGAACACAATACTCCAGGTGCGGTCGCACCATGGAGCAATACAACGGCATTATAACATCCGCACACCTGGACTCCATACCCTTCCTAATAACACCCAACATTCTATTCGCTTTCCTAGCCGCAGCAGCACACTGAGCAGAAGGTTTCAGCGTATCATCGACGACGACACCCAGATCCCTTTCTTGATCCGTAACTCCTAACGCGGAACCTTGCAAGACGTAGCTATAATTCGGGTTCCTCTTACCCACATGCATCACTTTGCACTTGTCAACATTGAACTTCATCTGCCACTTGCACGCCCATTCTCCCAGTCTCGCAAGGTCCTCCTGTAATCGTTCACATTCCTCCTGCGACTTGACGACCCTGAATAATTTTGTGTCATCGGCGAATTTAATTACCTCACTAGTTATTCCCATCTCTAGGTCATTTATAAATACATTAAAAAGCAACGGACCCAGCACAGACCCCTGCGGGACCCCACTAACTACCCTCCTCCACTGAGAATACTGGCCACGCAATCCTACTCTCTGCTTCCTATCTTTCAACCAGTTCTTAATCCATAATAATACCCTACCTCCGATTCCATGACTCTGCAATTTCTTCAGGAGTCTTTCGTGCGGCACTTTGTCAAACGCCTTCTGAAAATCCAGATATACAATATCAACCGGCTCCCCATTGTCCACATGTTTGCTTACCCCCTCAAAAAAATGCATTAGATTGGTGAGGCAAGACTTCCCTTCACTAAATCCGTGCTGACTTTGTCTCATCAGTCCATGTTTTTGTATATGCTCTGCAATTTTATTCTTAATAATAGCCTCCACCATCTTGCCCGGCACCGACGTCAGACTCACCGGTCTATAATTTCCCGGATCTCCTCTGGAACCCTTCTTAAAAATCGGAGTAACATTGGCTACCCTCCAGTCTTCCGGTACTACACTCGATTTTAGGGACAGATTGCATATTTCTAACAGTAGCTCCGCAAGTTCATTTTTTAGTTCTATTAATACTCTGGGATGAATACCATCAGGTCCCGGTGATTTACTACTCTTCAGCTTGCTGAACTGACCCATTACATCCTCCAAGGTTACAGAGAATTTGTTTAGTTTCTCCGACTCCCCCGCTTCAAATATTCTTTCCGGCAGCGGTGTCCCCCCCAAATCCTCCTCGGTGAAGACCGAAGCAAAGAATTCATTTAATTTCTCCGCTACGGCTTTGTCCTCCTTGATCGCCCCTTTAACACCATTTTCGTCCAGCGGCCCAACCGACTCTTTGGCCGGTTTCCTGCTTTTAATGTATCTAAAAAAATTTTTACTATGTATTTTTGCTTCCAACGCTAATTTCTTCTCAAAGTCCTTTTTTGCCCTCCTTATCTCCGCTTTACTTTAATACTCAATAAAATATTTTTTTTAAGTATTGTAGCTGGTAGAAACAGCCATTAAAAACTCTATATTTTGTGCTCATTTTTCTACACTATTCTATATAATACTGATGCCCCAGCCTACTTGAAAACCCTGCTCATCTCTTTCGCTCCTCTTGGGTTTCTCTCCCTCTACTTTACATCTCATCATCTCTCATGAAACCACCTCTAGTTACCTTGGCCCCAAGCTTTGGAACGTGCTTTTCTCTTCCCTCGGATCTGCTCTTTCCCTTCCATTATTCAAAGCCCCTCTCAAAATTCACCTGTTCTCATTGGAGCCGACTCTGTGGGTGCTGTGGGTGCTTGAGCACCCCCAATATTGAGAAAATTCATTGAATCTAGCCAGGGAAGGGTTATTTCCTTTGGGCTTAGCAGCCCCGTTAATTTCAAAAAGTTGGCTCCTTTGCCTGTTCTCCTTAGCTTTTGACCTCCACCCCTCCTAGGCTCCCTTCCACTCCATCCCACTATCCACTCTATCCCCCATTATACTGCCTTTTTCTTTCTCTACCCTTGCTTTTGGACTCTCCCCTCAGCTCTACCCTTTCCCTCCTTCCTAACTCTCCTGAGTTCTCACCTTTTTCTTTCTCTTTTGCCTCCGACCTGTCTTCCTTTCAGGTTTTCCTCCTTTCCGCTCTATTAACTCTCTTTCTCAGTCATTAGTGTTATTTTATCTGTTTTTGTAAACCACTTAGTTGCCTCTTTGGATCTATTTGTGGTATATCAAGTTTGAGAAATAAATTAAAAAATAATTAAAAATAAATTCACCTGGGAGGAAATAATGTGGATGACTGGACTGGAAAGAGACTCACTGACACTATTAAGGACGATTTTAGGTTCATATTCTCTTGATACTCCTCTTCCAGGGTGATTTGGTCTGATATAATTCCCAGGCTTGCTCGCCTGTCAGGAAAGAAGTGGACTCGTGGTCTGGCAAAAATCAGCAGGTAGGTTGGAGTCTGCCTGTTGGCCCGGGGGGGGGGGGGGGGAGGGGGAGTGGCAGCCAGCTCAGATATGATTGGATTAGCACATGGTGTACAAAATAAATCCACGTGTGCAGAGAACTTCAGAGAATCCCACGGAGTTACTCGAGAAGAGAAGAAGAGTGGGAAATAAGACCACGGTTTCCAGAGACTGGAAAGCACCCAGTCTTGAGTAAAAACAGTGTTTATTGAAAATCAAAACGACTCAACACTACTGTGTAAGGCAATTAGTCTTATCACTTAACAGCGTTTACATACAACGGTCCTTATAAAGACCATCTTAGCCAATCCTTGTGACTCAAGATTTTATTCTTTGACATTTGGACACAGACTCCTGATGCAGGCCTTCTGGCCGAAACACAACGTTGTGTTGAGTCATTTTGATTTTCAACAAACACTGTTTTTACTCAAGATTGAATGCGTTCCAGTCTCTGGAAACCGTGGTCTTATTTTCCACTTTTCTTCTCTTCCCTTAGCACATGGTGTGCCAGACTGTTGGGAAGGGATAAAATTAATTTATCTGATTTAGGAGTGGATCTTTTTCTCAATGATGTGCAGGAATTTATTGAGTGCTATTGCCTCAGTGAGGAGCTGTAGGCAGCAGTTTTGTGACCTTTTGAGGGTTGGACAGTCTTTGATTCATGTCAAAGGCCCCTATGGTGGACAGCCGAGCTACAGAGGTTGTAGCTTATGGGTGATGAGTCATAACAGTAAGCAAGTGACAAGACAAATTTATCAGGGTGGGTCGCAAGACCTGGTTAATGGTTATGAACATGCCTGCATCAGGGCTGTTGCTGTCAAGACGGAGCTGTGAGAACTGAGATCAGCGGCGATGGATCGGTGATGGACTTGCTACATAGCTCAAAGACGAGTAGCCATGGGGTGGGATAGTTCATGACATTTTAACCGTAGCTCGGGGTATTACTGTTCAGATTTAAGGTTGCTAATTTAAGCGTTGCGAAAAAACAAAGCCGTGGCCTACTGTTTACTTCCAATTTGTATGTTGTTGAATTATTTTAACCAGGGTTGGGGCTGTTGGCATGTATGTGTTGAAAGGGATAAAAACATGTTAAATAAGGAATTAAAATGATAAAGAGATAGGAGGGGGTGCTGATATGGACGTCACTGGTAAGGCAGTCCCAGCTCCAATGGTTAGAGACAAGCCCAAAAGCCTGTTTTGAAGGGTCCAATTAACCTTGGGCCAGGTCACTTACCAAGACTGCAGGTGTGGGTCACCTGGAGTGGTTCCGAGTGGGTTGTGCTTGCATAGGAGGTGGGTGCACTTCCATGGTGGATCAGGGGATTGATCTCTTTAAATCCAAACTGTTTTTTTCCTGCTGGACCCTCAGGACCCTGTTGGGCAAATGCTCTTAAGGGGTGGATTGCTGGCTGAGTATTTACGGTAGCCCCTTTGAGGATCAGGGTTTTTCCTGCTTCTTGGAAGTGGCTTACCCTCCCACCTTCCCTATTTTTGTTAGGTTATGGGCCAGGATCCTGAGAGGCTGGAAGGCTATGTGGTAGTGAGTGGCTAGGGCTGTCGCAGAGACGGACACTCAAGCTACAGGGGGTTGTGGCTCAAGGGGATGAGTCATAACAATAAGCAACTGACAAGATTGAATTATCAGGGTGGGTTGCAAGACCCTGTTAATGGGCATGGAGGCCCATGCCCACATCAGGGCTCTTGCTGTCAAGGCAGAGCTGAGAGAACTGAGCCACCTATCCCCCCTTCAGTCCATCCAGAACTCTGCCGCACGTCTTATCTTCTGCCCTAACTGATATACTCATATCACCCCTCTCCTCAAGTCACTTCACTGGCTTCCGATCAATTACCGCATACAGTTCAAGCTTCTCCTACTAACCTACAAATGCACTCGATCTGCAGCCCCTCCTTACCTCCTCATCTCCCCTTACGTCCCTACCCATAACCTCCGCTCTCAAGACAAATCCCTCCTTTCAGTACCCTTCTCCACCACCGCCAACTTCAGGCCGCCCGTTCTGCCTCGCCTCACCCCATGCCTGGAATAAACTCCCTGAGCCCATACGCCAGGCCCCCTCCCTACCCATCTTCAAATCATTGCTGAAAGCCCACCTCTTCAATGTCGCTTTCGGCACCTAACCACAACACCTGTACTCAGGAAATCTAGACTACCCCAACTTGACATTTCGTCCTTTAGATTGTAAGCTCTTCTGAGCAGGGACCGTCCTTAGTTATTAATTTGTACAGCGCTGCGTAACCCTAGTAGCGCTCTAGAAATGTTAAGTAATAGTAGTAGTAGAACTGAGATCGGTGGTGATGAATCACGATGGACTTGTTACTTAGTTGACAAGGTGAGTAGCCATGTGATGGGGTGTTTCATAACATTTTAAGGGCCCTGTTTACTAAGACACACTAGCATTTTTAGCGTGCGCTAAATGCTAGAGATACTATGGGTGTCTTTAGCGTTTAGCATGTGCTAAAAATGCTAGCGCACCCTTAATGCTGCTTAGTAAACATGGCCCTATGTGTAGTTCAGGATATTACTACTCCGATTTAAGATTGCCAATTTATGCGTTGTGAATAAACAAAGCTGCAGCCTCCTGTTTACTCCCAATTTGTGTGTTATTGAATTATTTTAAGTAGGGTTGGGGCTGTTGGCCTGCATATTTTGGAAGGGGTAAAATTGCGTTAAATAAGGAATGAAAATGGTAAAGAGAAGGGGGGTGGGGGTGATAAGTATGTTGCTGGTAAGGTAGTCCCAACTTCAAAACCAAGCCTGATGCAAAGGTCTCTTTTCCTAGGACATCTTGGTAGCTCTGTAATTTATTATTGTATTCACAGTCACTAATTTCAGCTAGTAGCCACATATAGTGCAGGTCTCCTCCCTCTACCTGTGGCCACCCACGGGTCACATGATTGCAAGACAGAATTCCTTGCTAGAGAACAGTAAACACAAAACATGCACAGCTGCAATCTGACCGAAAGAGGGTTTTTTTTTTTTTACATAGGCATTCCAGGAAGTAATGTAAACTAAATTAAGCTCTAATTCATGTGGGACAGCGAGAAAGCGATCGCGTGAAACAGGTAGATTATTCCTTGGGTTGAAGAGTGAGTCCTCGTCTAGGCGGCGAGGAAAAGGGAAAGGGGCTGTGATGATTGTTGCCTGGCAGAGCCGGGGGATGGGTGAGATTGCCCTGTTCTTATTACTTCTCAATGGCCGGATGTTGATGACAGGTGGCTCCTCTGCAGAACTGAAGGTCGAACTCCAGCAGGCAGGAGCCCAGCTCAACCCGCAGTTCCTCTCTGTAACCATCGATGCCAGTCTGGCTTCAGATCCCAAATACATGACCTTCCTAGGGTGAGTGCCTACCTTTCCCTCGGATTAGTCACAGTCATTCAGTGCTATCACGTTACCTTAACACGGGGTCAAAAGAGAGGCTATTTCACTCTGCATGATAGTTTTTGAGTTACAACAGGGTTTTTTTCTTGCCCACGTCTAGCTCAAAAGCTTGAAATTTTAAACCTAAACTGCACCACCAGTGTATTTAACCCAAAGCAAATATACTTGGTAGTTTAAAGGTTCTATTTGTGCAGTTTTTACCTTATGAGGTTAGCTAACAAAACCTTTTGACCCACAGGAGAGGGAGGTGGAGGCATATTTTCAAAGCACTTAAAACTTACAAAATATAGTTATGTAGTGACTTACAATAAAAGTTTTCTTTGGTGCAGAAGCTTCCTAGTTTATTGCAAAGACTGCTAGTGGTGACTTCAGAGTTCTTAGAAAACCTTGGTTAAGAGAATCATTTTGGGACCACTTAGAATCTAAAGTTTGATAAACTATAATCAAGAAAGGGGGAAATTATCAACTTAGGCTATTGTGGGGGGTTATTTTTCACACAGGATCTGGTTGCATAAAATGGGTCACTGTGCTAAAATAGCTAAATAACTAAAAGAGCAGGTTGGGGAGGCGGGGCTAGTACTGGGCAGACTTCTGTGGTCTGTGCCTTGAAAATGGCAGATACAAATCAAGGTCAGGTATACACATAAAGTAGCACATATGAGTTTATCTTGGGCAGACTGGATGGACCGTGCAGGTCTTTTTCTGCTGTCATCTACTATGTTACTATGTAACCCGACTTAACAGTAACCCATGTTGATAACTCCCCCCCTCCCTAAAGACATTTATGCCTTATCCATTAAGCTAAAATGAAAATTGTATTTGAATCTTTTTAATATCTTTGCAGGGCTGGTGCAAGAACCTCAGGTGCCCTAGGTGAACCTTCATTCTTGTGCCATCTCTTCCTACCCACGCCCTTACCTCCACCACTGCCGCAGCATGTGCCCAGGAGTCATGGCAGCATCGATGGCCATGAAAGAGAACAGAAGCTGGCAGTGAGCTTCTGAACTCCTGTGGACTATGCTCTGAATGGCCAGCTACATAAGAACAGAACATAAGAGTAGCCATACTGGGTCAGACCAATGGTCCATCTAGCCCAGTATCCTGTTTTCCAAACAGTGGTCAAGCCAGGTCACAAGTACCTGGCAGAAACCCAAATCGTGGCAACACTCCATACTACAACTCCCAGGGTAAGCAGTTGCTTCCCATGTCTGTCTCAATAGCAGACTATGGACTTTTCCTCCAGGAATTTGTCCAAACCTTTTTTAAACCCAGATATGCTAACTGCTGTTACCACATCCTCCGGCAAAAAGTTCCAGAGCTTAACTATTCGTTAAGTGAATAAATATTTCCTCCTATTTGTTTTAAAAGTATTTCCATGTAACTTCCTCGAGTGTCCCCTAGTCTTTGTACTTTTGGAAAGAGTAAAAAATCGATTTACTTCTACTCATTCTACACCACTCAGGATTTTGTAGACCTCAATCATATCTCCCCCTCATCTGTCTCTTTTCCAACATGAAGAGCCCTAAGCTCTTTAGCCTTTCCGCATATGAAAGGAGTTCCATCCCCTCTATCATTTTGGTCGCTCTTCTTTGAACCTTTTCTAATTCCACTATATCTTTTTTGAGATACGGCGACCAGAACTGAATGCAATACTCATGTTGCAGACACACCATGGAGCAATACAAAGGCATTATAGTGTTTTCGGTCTTATTCACCATCCCTTTCCTAATAATTCCTAGCACCCTATTTGCTTTTTTGGCCGCCGCCGCATACTGAGCAGACGATTTCAGTGTATTATCTATTATTTATTACATTTGTACCCCATGCTTTCCCACACGTAGCAGGCTCAATGTGGCTTACATAGTAACAGAGTTACAAAGTCTTTAAGAAGATTATACAAATTGTAGTAAACGTAATAATAAAGGGGTAAACTGATGAGTAAATTGAGCATAGGAGGGATTGAGTATAGAAGGAAATGAACATTAGGAGGTAGGCGTAGGGAGGATGGAAAAGATAGGGGGTGGCATATGGGTATGGGAGACGTTGATTAATATATATGCCCCGAATGTAGGGCAGGGGGGATTTTTTGGTTCTGTGAGGGAGGATCTTTCTCATTTTGTTGCTGGAGAGGTAGTTCTTGGTGGAGACTTCAATTTAACACCAGCTGCCTTAGACCATTTCAAAGGGGATGGGGGACTGCTCTAGCTCACAGAGAGAGCGAAAGATACATACCTGTAGCAGGTATTCTCCGAGGACAGCAGGCTGACCGTTCTCACCGATAGGCGACACCTGACGGCAGCCCCAAGACCGGAGACCTCCCCAGCAACAAAGCCCGCCAGCCCTCGCACGCACATGTGCGCACCGCTCATGCGCGCACCGCTCATGCGCGACCGCCCCCTGCCCGCAGCGCGAGCGTGCCCCTCAGTCAGATAGAAAGCAAAGACAAGGGAAGACACAACTCCAAAGGGGAGGTGGATGGGTTTGTGAGAACAATCAGCCTACTGTCCTCGGAGAATACCTGCTACAGGTATGTATCTTTCACTTTCTCCGAGGACAAGCAGGCTGCTTGTTCTCACTGATGGGGTACAATGACACCCAGATCTTTTTCTTGAGTGCTGACTCCCAAGGTGGACCCGAGCATTAAGTAACTATCAGGCTTATTTTTGAAAGAGAAGGACACCCATCTTTCGACACAAATCGGAAGATGGGCGTCCTTCTCACAGGGTCGCCCAAATCAGCATAATCAAAAGCCGATTTTGGGCGCCCCCAACTGCTTTCCATCAGGGGGCCAACCAAAATTCCCAGGGGTGTGTCAGAGGCATAGCGAAGGCGGGACTTGGGCGTGCCTAACACATGGACATCCTTGACTCATAATGGAAAAAAAAGGGCGTCCTTGACGAGCACTTGGCCGACTTTACCTGGTCCTGTTTTTCTTACGACCAAGCCACAAAAAGGTGCCTGAACTGACCAGATGACCACTGGAAGGAATCGGGGATGACATCCCCTTACTCCCCAAGAGGTCACTAACCCCCTCCCACCCTAAAAAAAATCTTTAAAAATATGTCGTGCCAGCCTCAAATGTCATACTCAGGTCCATCGCAGCAGTATGCAGGTCCCTGGAGCAGTTTTAGTGGGTACTGCAGTGCACTTCAGGCAGGCAGATCCAGGCCCATCCCCCCCTACCTGTTACACTTGTGGTGGTAAATGTGAGCCCTTCAAAACCCAAAAGAAACCCACTGTACCCACATCTAGGTGCCCCCCTTCACCTGTAAGGGCTATGGTAGTGGTGTACAGTTGTGGGTAGTGGGTTTTCGGGGAGATTTAGGGGGCTCAGCACACAAGGTAAGGGAGCTATGTACCTGGGAGCTTGGATTTGGTCGTTTCTGAGATGGGCGTCCTTAGTTTCTATTATCACCGAAAATCAGAAATAACCAAGTCTAGGGACGACCATCTCTAAGGATGACCTAAATTTCAAGATTTGGGCGTCCCCGACCGTATTATCGAAACGAAAGATGGACGCCCATCTTATTTTGATAATATGGGTTTCCCCGCCCCTTCGCCAGGACGTTTTGCGAGGACGTCCTCATCAAAACCTGGGCATCCCTTTCGATTATGAACCTCTATGATTCGGATTATTCTTTCCAATGTGCATCACCTTGCATTTGTCCACATTAAATTTCATCTGCCATTTGGACGCCCAATCTTCCAATTTCCTAAGGTCTTCCTGCAATATTACAGAGTCTGCATGTTTTTTTAACAACCTTGAATAGTTTTGTGTCGTCTGCAAATTTGATCACTTCACTCATCGTTCCGATTTCCATAACATTTATAAATATGTTAAATAGTACCGGTCCCAGTACAGATCCTTGTGGCACTCCACTGTTCACCCTCCTCTGTTGAGAGAAATGACCACTTAACCCTACCTCTCCTGCCCTGCCAATTCAGGCATCCTGTTTGCATGGAGGCAGCACCTGGCTGGACATTGTCTGAGGGTGACTGGGCATGTTCAGTGGCACATATTTAGATACTGCTGCTGAAAATGCCTGGCTAACGCCTAAGCTGAAATTGGCTAGATTGTGGGCATTCTGGTGGGGGGGGGGGGGGGGGGAGAGCGGAGTCAGTACTTAGCTGGTTACGTTAACCACATAAATAGGACCACATAAAACGCAGTCCTATCTTTATGTTTCAACAATTTTTATTGATGATTCAGCTAAACAAACAATTACCACCTTCAATATACAATGCAAGGCTACTTTGTAAACTAAGTCATCTAAGTGTAAACAAATCAGTGCTTACATCATCAAGTATATTTAAACCATGACCCCCCGTCCCCCCCACACCCAATCCCATCCCTCCCTCTCTTGTTGTGTTTTAACTATGTTTTAATTAATGTTACTCTTAGAATGTACCTCTTATCCCGTACAGCTAAAAAAAATGCGGGGGGGGGGGGGGGGGGCCCACACGGCCAGCATTTTTACGAATGTGTTTTCTTGTTCTGATTTCCTCTTCCGATTGCAACAAAACATCCCCACCCTGCCCCTCCAGTCCTTAAATAGAGTTCAGAAGCAGACTCCCGGCCCTGTGTGGAAGGGGCTCAACATAAACGCCCCTCACAGCTTGAAATAACTTTAATCGTTTAGGTATATGCTTAGCATATTGACACTCCAAAAGCATCAAGGCATGCAATCTATTTCTCCATGTCCAAAACGATGGTGCTTCATCTCCCACCCAAACCCCTAAAATCACTTTCTTCCCCAAAATTCCTGCTTTCCTAACAAGTAAAGTATATGATCTATTGCGTATATGGAATTCTTCATATTTATCTAACAGCACTGCCACCGGGGAGAATGGTATTTCACAGCCTAACAATCTCCCTGGGTCGTTTGGCATTCCCACAATGAGTGAGAAAAGGAATTCGATCCCTGTTTACATTTCTGACACACTGGTGTCTGTACCGCCCCTATCTTAAATAAGCGATCCTGAACATAGTCCTATCTTTAAGCTGAATATTGCACTTAACCAGCTAAGTTTTATCTGGCCACATATGTCCAGATATTCAATGCCGGCACTCAGACATGGTACGACATTGAATATCTGGGTATAAAACCATTGGCAGTCAACAAAATATTGACCACTACTGCCTGAATATCAACCCCTCAGAATGCAATACACAGGGGTTCAGAGCAGAGGCGTAGCTAGGTGGGTCATCAGGGGAGCAACTGCTCCCCCAAATGGACTCCCACCAGCGTCTATTTTTCACACGACCTGTCGCATGAAAAATAAGAGCCAGCACAATTGGCAGGCTGCTGTTCGCTCCCCCCAATTCCTCAACCTGGTTACGCTTTTGTTTTAAAGGCCCACTGTCCAGCTGCAGCTGATCAAGACTTGTGAGAGGGGGGCAGGGGGCAAGATTCCTTGGGCCTGGCCTCCAAGGGGGGGCCCAGTGCCAGCAAGGCTTTCAGAGGCAGGCAGAAAGTTCTGTTCCCTCGGTCTGTCTCTCTCCTGCTCTTGTGTTGGGACCCAGGTGATTATGTTAACGCAATAACCTGGGTTCCGGCTCACAGGAGCAGGAGAATGACAGACCGAGGGAGGAGTAGATGCTAGGTAAGGGGGGCAGCAAGGGTGGTCCGAATGGGTGGGCATCATTAGCAGCCCGGGTAGGGGGGCAGTGGCCCGAGTGGGAGGGGCAGACAACGGTGACCCGAGTGTGGGGGGGGGGGGGGGGATCTGGTGGCAGCAGCCTGAGTGGGGGGGGGGGGGGCAGCGGCAGTACTTTCTGCCACCCAGCCCCCACCCCCACAAGTTTAGCATTGTAGGCAACTGGCTAGTTTATCCAATGGTAGTATCAACCCCAAGTAATAGTTGAAAGTCAAAATGCAAAAACATCTCCTTCCTTGTACAAACCCCCTTTCAAACAATTACTGCAAAATTTGGGGGACCCCGAAAGGGCACACACATATTTATGCATGTATACCCATGTACAATTCTATAGTACTCAGATCCCATGTGCAAACCATACTTTACATGCAGAAAATGTTTTATAAAATTACTCTCTAAGTGGTAAAGAGGAAAAGAATTTGGATTTAGCTCATGCCCTTCTCAGAATTTCAAGGGAGTTAGGTACAGTAGACAGTTTCCTGAGTCTGGAAGGATAATCTACAAATAGGAGAAAGAACAGTAAAATAATTGAAGTGACAGATTCCTTCCAGAAAGGACAGTAACAGGATGGAAGAGGTAGCAAGGAGCACAGGAAGTTATTGGGGCTGATAATCTGCCTCCTTATCTATGAGTTTGAGGGTTTGCTGCTGCTGTGGTAGCCTGATAAAGACCACAGCTACAGTTTACAATTGTTGACTTGTGAGGAATGTCAGAATCCTTTAAGTGCTTTGCAATCTAATGGAAAAGGGATTCAAGAATGTGGGGAGGTTTTGTTTATTTGTTTGTTTTTCACTTGAAATCAACCATCTGTAGTTCTGAATCTTGAAATAAGTCCTCACAGTTAAAAGCATAGTCATAGCTAACCAATTTGTCCTATTTCATGGTGCTCTCATTCCCAGCTCTCCAAAACTGCGGACTTTAGCTAAAGGTTTGTCTCCTGCCTATCTGAGATTTGGCGGCACCAAAACGGACTTCTTGCTTTTCGATCCAAACACAGAGCCCTCCTTAGAAGAGAAACTGTATTGGGAATCGCAGACCAGTCCAGGTGATAATATATTTGCATGTTATATGTGAAATGTGGACTGTTTAAACATAATCTAGGTTTTTGTGTGGTGGGATAAATAAATTAAGATGCCAGGAATCCTGCTTTATTAATATCATGGTACTTGATATACTGCATTCCATTAAACTTATCAATTCAGTTTACAATATAAAATAAATCAGAACACACAGGCATTATTTATTTATTTATTTATTAGGATTTCTTAACCGCCTGTGTGATGAGATTCACCCAAGGCGGTGTATAGCAGGTACAGTTTAGCATAAAACTAACAGTTTTGTTAACAGCATAGCAATAGTAAAATAACCAAGAAAATCATAAATACAATAAATGAGGTAAACTTGAAAACAGTAAATTGAAACCTAATAATAGAACTACTGTGAAACAGTATCAAAAATATACACATTTAACAGCACTGGAATTCAAATACCAGAGATATAATACAATGTTAGCATAATACTAATGATACACCAGGTGAAAGCTTGGTTCTTCAACCAGGCCTTTAATAGAAGAAGTAACTAAAGTGTTAGTCTCACTCACACACACACACAGAGTGACTCAGGCTGCACATACTGCAGCAGGACATGTTTATCCACTCCTACCCTAGCTGTGCAACTTTCTCTAAATCAGTCACCTACTTTTTAACTCTTCCTACTGTCTTACCTATCTATGTGTTACATCTTTGCTTTATCCTTCACTATCAATTATAATGTTCTATTACATATTGTGTTGACATTGTAAGTAGTATACTCTGCTATACTTCGTATTGTTATTTGAATATTTTTACTGCTGTAAATGCCTATTGCTCATGTTAGATCTATTCTTACTGTACACCACCTTGAGTGAATTCCTTCAAAAAGGCGGTAAATAAATCCTAATAAAAATATATATTATAAAGGCACATGAATGTCTATATGTCTTTATAAAATAGTAGGGGTAAACCGGCAAAAGTCACAGCTATTAAAGCAGCCCCACACGCAGTGTCCATAAAGAGAAGATTCATGGGTGTAATAATTTCATTTACTTTAAATCAATTACAAGTCTCCTGTGTTGTATACTCTGCATTTCATGTACCTCTTCTCATACTGTCACGTTTGGCAAGTCAGCTGACCACATTGTTGTAAAAGGAAACGTAGTGGTGGTGTTTTCCTGCACTACAGAGAGGGGTTGCCTTCCATGCATTGGCTGTGTTTTACGCAATACATTTAACACAGCAGGAAACACAGAGCTGGTGAAATAAAGCCACAGGACCTCACTTGCAACTTTTATTTTTAGGACGGGAAGTCATGTGAATCTCTTCCTCATTACACTGCATGTGGGGCTGCCTTGCTAGCCCTTGCTGAAAAGCAGCACGTCCTGCTTGATTTCCAATGTCACCAGAGAGCAGCTGGGCTGTGAGATGCAGCTTCATCATACATTTGCACACTTAAATCACTGTAAACGTAGTCAGTCATCTTACAGACTGCTGGTATATCTTCTGCTATTAAATGTTTGATAACAAAAACTAAATGGATCTAGAAAAGTACCTTTTAAATGGAATTATATCAGAACTTTAACACATTCATTTTGCAAAAGGAGTTATGTATTTACCGGCAGCCAGTAAGGAAATAATTTTATGAACCATAGGCTTGCATAAAACACTCTTACAAAATTAGGTCCCACCTAAAAGAGCATGTAGTGCAAGCTAGTGCATATTTCTCCAGTGGGCATCTTAGAAGTGGACAATTCAAGCTCCTCTTGTTGACCTATAAGTGCTTTCACTCTGCAGCCCCTCACTACCTCTCCACCCTCATCTCTCCCTACACTCCTTCCCTAGAACTCCGTTCACTAGGCAAATCTCTCCTAATTGCACCCTTCTCCTCCATTGCTAACTCCAGACTCTGTTCCTTCTATCTCGCCGCACCTTATCCCTGGAATAGGCTTCCTGAGCCATTACGTCTAGCTCCATCCCTGGCTGCCTTCAAATCCGAGCTAAAGGCCTACCTGTTTGATGCTGCTTTCGACTCCTGACTTGTAACTTTTATCTTATCCTTATGTAGGGTTAACATTTTTTGTCCTCATAAAAAGAGGACACTTGCCCCGCCCCTTTCGCATATTCACCTCCTCCCCCAATCACCTTGTCTCTCCCCTGTCATCTCCACTCCCCCCCCCCGTCACCTCCCCTCCCCTTACTCTACTATCCTGGTGGTCTAGAGGTACCTCTTCGGGGCAGGAAAGAGCCCCCTCTTTCCTGCCCGGAGCACTGCTGCCAGCTGCCCTGCATCCTGTGGTGAGTCCAGCTCTCGGTGTTTCAAAATGGCCACCGAGAGTTGCAGTCTCACGAGGCTGCGTCAACTCTCGGCGGCCATTTTGAAACGCCGAGAGCCGGACTCACAGACAGTATGCAGGGCAGCTAGCAGCAGCGCTCCAGGCAGGAAAGAGGGGGCTCTTTCCTGCCCCGAAGACGAAGCGGTACCTCTAGACCACCAGGGATAGTAGAGTAAGAGGATGGGAGTCCCGCGCCCACCCCCGCCAGCCAGCCCGTTTGTCCAGAAATCCGGACAAACGGGCAGGCTGGCCAAATCCGTCCGGATGCCCGGACAGGTCCTCAAAAAGAGGACATGTCCGGGTAAATCCGGACGTGTGGTAACCCTATCCTTATGTGTCCTTCTGTCTGTCCTTCCCTTATCCTTTTTGGTCCTGTCAATTTGTCCTGATTTAGATTGTAAGCTCTTTTGAGCAGGGACTGTCTTCTTCATGTTCAATTGTAAAGCGCTGCGTACAACTGGTAGCGCTATAGAAGTGATTTATAGTAGTAGTAGTAGTTTGGGCAGAGTGTGGGCGTAGAGCACATGTTCTGCCCCCATTTGCTTGGAGGTAGGTAAAAGGGTTATATAATAGGACTATAAGTCCCTGTAGTCTTTTAGTTCCCTGTAATAGGCTCTCTCAGAGCACATGTCCAGCTTCCTGTGTCTTATGGGGCTCTTTTTATTGGCTTGTCTTGATCTCTAAGCAGTGCTTTTTTTGTAGAAAAAAAGGTGCCGGTACTCATTGTGGGCGGGGTCACCACACATGGCACCGCCCCTATTACAGCCACACCCACATTAGCCACCCCTTATACCAGCCATAGCGCATATAAACAGACATCATTGAAAATATTATACTAGTATAGGAGAAAAAATAATGTGATTTTTTTTCATTATAAATAATTTCTGTAAGCTGTTACAGCTCCAGTATACCCAGTGCAAAATAAGACAAATTCCAAATACTAAAATGAAAATAAAATGATTTTTTTCTACCTTTGTTGTCTGGTGACTTTGTTTTTCTATCCATATTGGTCCCAGTCTCTGATTCTGCTGCTCTCTATCTGTTCTCTTAACTCCGTTTCCAGGGCTTCCTTTCCATTTATTTCTTTACTTTCCTCCTTTCTTCTTCTTTTGTTGCCCTGCATCCATAAGTAAAAGCTGGGTCCTCCTCCATGGAATTGACTAGAGGAGGTATAACATGGATCCAGCTTTTGCCTATTTTCTCAATCCATGTGCAGTTTTTCTCCTCTCTTCCCTTTCCCTCATCTCCATCCATGCGCATCTTCTTTTTTCTTTCCTCCCCTCCATTCATGTCCAGCACTTCTCCTCTCTCTTTCCCTCCATCCATGTCCAGCATTTCTCATCTCTCTTCCCTCCTCTGTATCCATATAAAGCAATAATTCTCTCTCCCCTCTCCTCCATCCAAGTCAGCATTTCTCCTCTCTCCTAGCCAACTCCTCCATCCATCCATGTCCAGCAATTCTCCTCTATCTCCTGCTCTCCTCTCCATCCATTTCTAGCATTTCTCCTCTCTCCCCTCCATGTCCAGCAATTCTCTCTTCCCTGTCCTCCCCTCCCCGTCCAGCGATTCTCCTCTCTCCCCTCCATGTCCAGAAATTCTCTCTTCCCTGTCCTCCCCTCCCCGTCCAGCGATTCTCCTCTCTCCCCTCCATGTCCAGAAATTCTATCTTCCCTGCCCTCCCCTCCATGTCCAGCAATTCTCTCTCCCCTGCCCTTCCCTCCCATCCCATGTCCAGCAATTCTCTCTTCCCTGCCCTTCCCATGTCCAGCAATTCTCTCTCCCTTGCCCTTCCCTCCCATCCCATTTCCAGCAATTCTCTCTCCCCTGCCCTTCCCTCCCATCCCATTGATTTCCAGCAATTCTCTCTCCCCTGCCCTTCCCATGTCCAGCAATTCTCTCTCCCCTGCCCTTCCCTCCCATCCCATGTCCAGCAATTCTCTCTTCCCTGCCCTTCCCATGTCCAGCAATTCTCTCTCCCTTGCCCTTCCCTCCCATCCCATGTCCAGCAATTCTCTCTCCCCTGCCCTTCCCTCCCATCCCATTGATTTCCAGCAATTCTCTCTCCCCTGCCCTTCCCTCCCATCCCATGTCCAGCAATTCTCTCTCCCCTGCCCTTCCCATGTCCAGCAATTCTCTCTCCCCTGCCCTTCCCTCCCATCCCATTGATTTCCAGCAATTCTCTCTCCCTGCCCTCCCCTCCCATTACTTCCAGCGATTCTCCGCCTCTTTCCTGCCCTCCCATCGACGTGCAGCGATTTTTCCGTCCCTCCCCTGCCCTCACCTCTCCCATATCCAGCGATTCTTCGTCCCTCAGCGTCCTCCTTCACTGCCTGCCAGCCAGCGTCGGACTCAGAAGCGAACGGTGCAGGCAGCGATTGGCTGGCAGCGTCGTAGCTTCCCTCTGCATGTCCCGCCTACAACTTCCTGTTTACGCATAGGCGGGACTTGCAGAGGGAAGCAACGACGCTGCCAGCCAATCGCTGCCTGCACCGTTCGCTTCTGAGTCCGACTGGCTGGCAGGCAGTGAAGGAGGACGCTGAGGGACGAAGAATCGCTGGATATGAGAGAGGTGAGGGCAGGGGAGGGACGGAAAAATCGCTGCACATCGATGGGAGGGCATGAGAGAGGCGGAGAATCGCTGGAAGTAATGGGAGGGGAGGGCAGGGGAGAGAGAATTGCTGGAAATCAATGGGATGGGAGGGAAGGGCAGGGGAGAGAGAATTGCTGGACATGGGAAGGGCAGGGGAGAGAGAATTGCTGGACATGGGATGGGAGGGAAGGGCAGGGGAGAGAGAATTGCTGGAAATCAATGGGATGGGAGGGAAGGGCAGGGGAGAGAGAATTGCTGGACATGGGATGGGAGGGAAGGGCAAGGGAGAGAGAATTGCTGGACATGGGAAGGGCAGGGAAAAGAGAATTGCTGGACATGGGATGGGAGGGAAGGGCAGGGGAGAGAGAATTGCTGGACATGGGAAGGGCAGGGGAGAGAGAATTGCTGGAAATCAATGGGATGGGAGGGAAGGGCAGGGGAGAGAGAATTGCTGGAAATGGGATGGGAGGGAAGGGCAAGGGAGAGAGAATTGCTGGACATGGGAAGGGCAGGGAAGAGAGAATTGCTGGACATGGGATGGGAGGGAAGGGCAGGGGAGAGAGAATTGCTGGACATGGAGGGGAGGGCAGGGAAGATAGAATTTCTGGACATGGAGGGGAGAGAGGAGAATCGCTGGACGGGGAGGGGAGGACAGGGAAGAGAGAATTTCTGGACATGGAGGGGAGAGAGGAGAATCGCTGGACGGGGAGGGAAGGACAGGGAAGAGAGAATTGCTGGACATGGAGGGGAGAGAGGAGAAATGCTAGAAATGGATGGAGAGGAGAGCAGGAGATAGAGGAGAATTGCTGGACATGGATGGATGGAGGAGTTGGCTAGGAGAGAGGAGAAATGCTGACTTGGATGGAGGAGAGGGGAGAGAGAATTATTGCTTTATATGGATGGAGGGGAGGAGGAGAAAAAGGTGCCGGTACGCCGTACCGTTGCGTACCGGCACAAAAAAAGCACTGTCTCTAAGCATACTGGGCAAGTCGCTCCCCCTCCCTCTTCTCTCTCTGTTGGATCTGTGAAAATTAGTCTGCAGCATGTTTCTTCTGTGAATTGAAACTCCCTATGCTGTGTTCTTGCTACATGATCCCTTCAACCCATAGAATAGGCTCCATGTGGTAATGTGATGGCAGGTGTGGTTTTAATCAGGTACAAACTTAATCGTACATACAGGGTTACAAGCAAAAAGGAAAAGAGTTGATTCATAATGTGTCCCCTGTTACTTCACAGGCTTTAGGCCCAGATGCATCAGCCTTTCGTAAAAAAATGTAAAACGTAAAAGTCCTTCACAAATTTTAAAAAACGAAGAATGCACCAAAAAAACAAGTCTTTAATGTTTGGTACGGTATTGTAAAGTACCATGCATTAAAGATACATTAAATTGGTGTAATCCCCGTCGGTAATCGGCCCCTAAAGCATGCGCAGATAAGCTTTATGCTGGCTGCTCTGCGCATGCCACAAACGTCAAAACAAACAAACGAACAAAAAAAAAACCAACACAAACACGTGGCTCCCCGCTTTCCCCTACATACAATATAAAATCTTAACAAACATCAAAAAAGGATTGGGAGGGGGCAAAGGTGCTCATCAGGAGCATCCTGTATGGACGGCCTTGCCCACCCCCCCCCCCCCCCGTCCGAGGTTGCCGCTGCTCCCCGCTTTTCCCTGTATGAAAAAAAACCTCAAAATACAAATCAAACCTTTTGCAGCGCCGGGCCCCCCTCCCTTCCTGTCTCTCTCTTCTCCTCCTCCCACCACTGCTCTGCCTCCCGCCATCCTCCGCCCCATGCCCCGCCCCCCTGAGGTCATCGCCACCGCTCCCCCCTCCTCCTTAGCGGGCCCGCGCAGCGCCTCTCACCTCTGTGTGAAGGCGCTGCACAAGCAGAAAGAACAGCTGATGCCTCCAGTCTTCGCGTCTCTCCTTTCCTCTTGGACCCGCCCTTGTCTGACGTAAGTAACCTACGTCAGATGGGGGCGGGCCCAGGAGGAAAGGAGAGACGCGAAGACTGGAGGCATCAGCTGTTCTTTCTGCCCGTGCAGCGCCTTCACACAGAGGTGAGAGGCGCTGCGCGGGCCGATGAGGAGGAGGGACCGGTGGAGGGGGGAGAGGCACGGGGGCGGAGGATGGCGGGAGGCGGAGCAGTGGTGGGAGAAGGAGAAGAGAGAGACAGGAAGGGAGGGGGGCCCGGCGCTGCAAAAGGTTTGATTTGTATTTTGAGGGTTTTTTTCATACAGGGAGAAGCGGGGAGCAGCAGCGATCGCGGGCGGGGGGGGGGCAAGGTCATCCATACAGGACGCTCCTGATGAGCGCCTTTGCCCCCTCCTGATCCTTTTTTTTTTTTTTTTCAGTTTTAGATTGAAGCAGGAGGAGCGGGGAGAAGCAGCAACCTTGGGCATCAATAAAGGACGCCCCTGACACGCGTTTTCGCCCCCTCACTTTTTTTTGGGTGGTTTTTACATAGAAGATTTTAGTCGGACAGCCCTAATGACAGGTACAGACCTGTCGTTAGCTTTCTGGCAGTTTTACAGTGTTAGGGCAGATGGAAAACTTTAGTGCGTCTCGTTTCAGTAGGGTTTCTACACAATTCGCTCATCTGCATTCTGTTTTCGTTTTCTGCTACTGTCATCGGAAAATGGCCTTTAATGCATGCCACGGTTCAAAAATTCTTTGTTAAAGGGTCGTTAAAGTTTAGTGCATCTGGGCCTTAGTCCAGCTCAAATACAGTCTCTTTATTTCTCTCTGGTTCTTCACATATTACTGTCATCACTCTCTCTTTAGGGTTGGCTCCCAGCCTAGCCCAACACAGTGCCAATTAACACCTTCCTGGGTTCCCTCTGGATATACATCGAATGCAAGTACTTTCTGCATACAATTCCAGGTTATCTCCTACTTTAGTAATCTTCACACACCCACTCTGAAGAGTTAAGCTTGAGCCACAGTGCGTCCTTGATCCTCTCCTCAGGTACTACAGCTGAGCTTAGAAAGGAGTTCTCTGCACTCAGGGCCTCACTATCCTGATCTGCCAGAGAGCTTTTGACCCCAGCCTGGTCTGAGCCCCGCCCTTCTGACTCAGCCTCAGCAGACTAGCGCCACCTGTTGTAAGGTGACTAAGCTGCACCAGTGAAGGAGAGTTTCTAAGAAAACCCTGCATTGTACCACCCACTCCCTCGCATTCCAGCTAGGTCGTTCTTAGCGCCTAAAAATAGACTCTGCTTTATAGAATTGTCTTCCAGATATATAACTCCTGTAGACAAAAGTCCCTCTACAGCTCCAGCATTATATATTAGGGCAGAGTGAGGGTGGGAACAAAGTGGCTGAAGGGCAATGGTGTGTTGGAGTTGTCTTGCACCAACTCGCAAGAGCCGTTTGTAACTTTTTTTCAGAATTTTGGGAGCCGGTTGTTAAAGTAGCATGGGGGAGGGGGAGAGAAAGGAATGCATTGCCCCCTTAGTCTACCCCTCCTGCCCCCCCCCCCCCAATTGCAGGTCTGGCTATGCCCGGAGAGAGATTCTGTTGTTAAAAATTTTCCAACACACCACTGGTGAAGGGCTACCGGTAGCAGGTGAATATCACTACTGTATGTACAGTGGCTGGAAGTCAACGTATTACATGCATATTCAATGCTGCTGAATACACATTTATTTTTAAATGCCACAGTTGATGATTAAAACAAGGTGCTGCTTGTCACCACTGAATATGACTGATTATTAGGGTGAGAACATAAAAATAGCCATACTGGGTCAGGCCAATGGTCCATCTAGCCCAGTATTTTGCTTCCAACAGTGGCCAATACAGATCACAAGTACCTGATGGAAACCGAAATGGTAGCAACATTCCATGTTACCAATCCCAGGACAAGCAGTGGCTTCCCCAGGTCTATCTCAATTCTACGTCACTTTATGGAGCAGTGCCAAAACTGATCCCAGGCAATGAAGAACTGTGGATAAAGTGACCTGCATATTATATCTTCTTATCTTAATATTCCATTTAATCTGCATTTTAAAGTATGAGCATGCTGCTTGAAACCATTGTGCTAAGGGCCCTGTTTACTAAGCCGTGCTGTAGGCAAGCTAACTTTTTAGCGTGCGCTAACAGTAGAGACACCCATTATATTCCTATGGGTGCCTCTAGCATTAGCGAGCGCAAAAAAAGCGATCGCAGCTTAGTAAACAGGGCCCTTAGAGTCTTAGGGTTGTCAACAAAATAGTCAATTGACTTGTCTTCAGATTACTTTGGATGATGTTGAACTGCTGATCTCTGTTTTTTTTCCCCCTTGGCTTATTTATCCTGTAGGTCTGTGTGAAAAGAGATATCTTCCCCTTGCTGTGGAGAAGAACTTGAAGACTCAGTGGCCCTTTCAGGAGCAGCAAATACTCAAGGATCAATTGCAGAAAAAATTTAAGAATACTACTATTTCAAGTAAGATATCCATACAAATCAAACTGGAATTGTTTTTATGTTCCTAACTAAAATTGCTGGATGTTGTAATCATTCTAGCACCCCAGGTTTTTTTTATTTGGATTTTGCTCACACCTTTTTCAGTAGTGGCTCAAGGTGAGTTACATTCAGGTACACTGGGTATTTCTCTGTCCCTGGAGGGATCACAATCTAATTTTGTACCTGAGATAATAGATGGCTAAGTGATTTGTCCAAGATCACAAGGAGCAGCAGTAGGACTCGAACCAACCACCTCGGGTTATCAAGAGTGCTCTAAACACTAGACTACTTCTCCACTCCAGGTTGATTAGTAGCTTCCAGATCTCTGGTTCCATATTTTACATATACAAAGTGTTAATTTTGTGGTTATACTGCTTTGTGTATAGGTACGCATATGCACACACGGCTTTGAATTTGACTCTGAAGTACTTCAGAATATTACGCCTCGCCTCAACTCAAATCAGGTCACATGACATTCTGCAAGGAAACACCATGATTGGTTGCATTAATGGCATATTGCCCTATTCCATAACATTTCTGCCTTACTGATGTTTTAGTACCAGGAAAATTCCCTTTCTCCCGTCAAGCATGTAACCAGCATTCTATTCTGATTCATTTTCCAGGAAGCACAGTGGACTTGCTGTACAGTTTTGCAAATTGTTCTGGTCTGTCTCTGATTTTTGGCCTGAATGCTTTACTCCGGAAGGGGAACTCCCAGTGGGACAGTTCAAATGCTAAATTACTGTTAAATTATTGTGCTTCAAAGCAATACAACTTATCTTGGGAGCTAGGCAACGGTGAGTACACTAAAAAAGGTTCCAGTGAATGTAATGCTTGCGAAGGAGTCAAAGCATACTGTTTATCTATAGCTGTAGCCAGTGGTAAATTTTTAACACTGGGCTCTCTCTCTGGGTGTAGCTAGCCCTGCAATTTTGGGGAGGGGCAGTGGTAGACTGGGAGGGGGGTCAACACATACCCCCCCCCCATGCAGGTGCGATAGGCATACCTTTGCTGGTAGGAATGCTGAGCCTCACCAGCCAAATAAAGGAAATGCCAACACTCCCAAAGCCCCCTTTGACCTCTCCCAAATAGTTCCACCATTCCAGCATCTTCCTCCCTTCTCCCTTCTAGCCCAGCACCTGCTCCCTCTTTCTCCCCTCCCCACTCTTGTAACTTGACATCTCCCTGTCCCATCCACTCCCCCCCCCCCCCCAGCATCTTCCTGTCCCTTCTCTCTTCCCTCCTGCCCCATCCCCTGTGGTCCATCATTTCTCCCTATCTTCTCTCCCGCCAGTTGTCCAGCATCCCTTCTGTCCCTGGATTCAACATCTTCCTCTTTCTCCCTGCTCTCTCCTGTGTATATCTCTTCCTCCCTCTCCTGCACCCCCATGTCCAATCTCTCTTCCCTCCTTTTTCGAAAATGACTACATTTGCTATTTGGATTTGGGATGTTTAGCGCAAAACATCCAAATCTGACTTAAGACTTCATATCGAAAATACCCTTCTTTATTGCTGTTGCCTTTTTGTGATTCTGATGCACAGTACATTGAACACTTTATGCATCATTTAAGTATACACTGGTCCTTTTTGTAGGAAGCATTTGAATTTGCAATACAGCACCATTAGTTAAGGTTATATTACATTTTCCTTGGGTAGATCATGTCCTATATGTTTGTATTTCAAGTGTGACTTTTTTGTCTACTGTTCTACACTCACTGAGTTTTACATTTTTTATAGTTATCACCGTGCATTCGCACAACTTTGTCACACACGAAGCACAACTCAAAATACTATTGTTTACATAATTGTGATCCATTTTGGTGGGATATAATGATGGCATATTTCCTTTTTTCTCTAAGGTAGCCAGACACACACTGTAATTGTCGAATAGTATTGTTTATCTTCACTTAGTCTTCTATTATTGTTTCACTCATTTTAGCTTTTAGTTCTGTATTATCTTTCCTCCTTCATGGCTTATTCTGCTCACATACAACTTACTATGTTTATTTTCCTTTACACCTCTGTTACACGTCACAGCAGTTCAGTTTGGGTGCCACATCGGGCATTTAAACTTCACTTGCATGTGCAGCCATTCTAATTTGCATACGAAATGTTGCCGGATTTCTCCCGCAGCAGGAACATGGTTGATTGTCTCACTTTCTGCTTTTTTTGTCAAGTGCCAGGTAACCTTTACTTTTCATGTTTTGGAATTTAGTGGTCACAATATTTAAAGGTTCTGTTTTCTCTGACTTTAGTTGCTTTTATCGCTATTCACCTTCACGGTTCTGTTTGGTTAGTTTCTCTTCACTATACATTTTCTCGCCTCGATTCATTTATATTTTAATTAGAGAGGTGTGGTAGCCGTGTTAGTCCACTCTTAAAGGTGCTTTGATGTCCCCATTCATACCCCCACCCTCCCACTCTGTCAGACAGTCAAAGTAATGCTGATATTTCTGGTGTGGAGAGGTAGATCTGGGAGTCATCAGCGTAAAGATGATATTGAAAACCATGGGATGAGATCAGAGTACCAAGGAAAGAAGTATAGATGGAGAAAAGAAGAGGTCCCAAGACAGATCTCTGAGGTACACCAACTGACAGTGGGATAGAAGTAGAGGAGGATCCACTAGAGTATACACTAAAGGTATGCTGGGAGAGATAAGAAGAAAACCAGGAAAGAACAGAGCCCTGAAATCCAATTGAGGACAGCGTATCAAGGAGTAGGCTGTGAGTGTCAAAAGCAGCAGATAGATCGAGAAGGATGAGGATAGAATAGAGACCTTTGGATTTGGCTAGGAACAGATCATTGGAGACTTTAGCAAGCACTGTTTCAGTTGAATGAAGGGGGCGAAAGCCAGATTGAAGTGGATCAAGAATAGCTTGAGAGGAAAGAAAGTCAAGGCAACGGCGGTGAACAGCACGTTCAAGTATCTTGGATAGGAAAGGGAGGAGGGAGATGGGAGATTTGACTCATGGTTATGTCGAGTCTGTTAGACGATCGGTTTTGCTTACAAGAGTTAAGGTTCCATTTTTTAATCTTTTGGAATCCTCATCTTCTTTGTCACCTCACTTTCTTTGTTTGTTACTAAAATAGTTTACCCCATACACATTTTCTCTTTCCTAAGCCCATCTCCCCCCACACATTCTCTGTCCCTGTTCCCCACCTCCTACCCCAGCACTTTCTCCTCCACTTCCAATCCAGCTACTTCTAATCCCCATCCCATCTCCACCAGTCAGCCTTCACTGTCCTGTCTCCACTTCCAACCTCTGCAACCTGGAGGAGAGGGAGGAAGAGATATGCACAGGAGAGAGCAGGGAGAAAGAGGAAGATGTTGGATCCAGGGACAGAAGGGAGTGAGGGAAAGATGCTGGACAACTGGCGGGAGAGAAGATAGGGAGAAATGATGGACCACAGGGGATGGGGCAGGAGGGAAGAGAGAAGGGACAGGAAGATGCTGGGGGGGGGGGGAGTGGATGGGACAGGGAGATGTCAAGTTACAAGAGTGGGGAGGGGAGAAAGAGGGAGCAGGTGCTGGGCTAGAAGGGAGAAGGGAGGAAGATGCTGGAATGGTGGAACTATTTGGGAGAGGTCAAAGGGGGCTTTGGGAGTGTTGGCATTTCCTTTATTTGGCTGGTGAGGCTCAGCATTCCTATCAGCAAAGGCAGCAACAGAATAACTGATATGGATGCGGTGTCGTTAAAGGGTAAAGGGTCATGGATTTGACTCATGGAGAGAAAGAAAGAGTCAGAGGGCCACACTTAGGATAGAAAACCTTGCAATGAATAACTGCTGTAGGAGCTGATGAGACAATGTTTACAGGAGGTACATGTCCAGCTCCTGGTGAAGATGTAGCTTTTAGGGGTCCTGACTACACTAAAATCACATATCAGAGAGCAGGACCAGTGTTGGGGGGAGGAGGGGAATTCTGGGTCAGCATGTCTTTTTTCCACCTCATCCCACATCTCCCTCACTTTCCCGATCTATCTTTAAAATGCATTTTTCTTCGCAGGGGGTTGTTGGCGCAACAGTGTTTCTGATATGCTGCCTGTGGCCTCCTCAACACTTTCCCTTGGCCAAGGTCCACCCAGGTGGAAACAGGAAATTCCTTCGTGGGGGGGGGGGGGGGGGCAGATCATGACAGAAGAAAAGTGCTGAGGATGCCGCAGGCAGCATATCGAAATTGCTGCTGAGCTGGCAACACCCCTGCGAAGGAAAATGCATTTTAAATTTAGACCGGGAAGATGAGAGAGACCTGGGGCAGTGGTGGAGAGACGAGGAAGACATGCCAGTCTATAGGGGCCCTTTGGAGCAGCTGTTTTTGATGTAGATTGTGGGTAGGGGATTCAAAGAGGGGAAAATGCTGGACCAGGGGTAGGGGGGAGGTGAAGGGGAAGAACTGATGGGCCTGGAAACAGAGGAGAGGGAGAGAGATGGTGGACAATGGGATGGAGGGAAGGAAGAGAAAGGGATAGAAGTTGGGGAGAGGGTATGGAGGGAGGAGAGAGAGAGATACTGGATGGGACAGCAGTTGGGAAGAAAAAGGGAGATATTGTGGACCTGGGGGTGTAGGGGAGGGAGGGCGAGAGAGATGCTAGATAGAAGGGCAGTTGGGAAGAGCAAAGGAGAGTTGCTGGACCTGGGGGTGGCGAGGAAGGGAGAGATGCTGGAGGGCAATCTAGAAGAAAGAGAGAAAAACTGGACCTGCAGATGGGCATGAGGGAGGGAAGAGAGAGGAAGAAATGTTGGGTCTGGAGTGGAAGGGAGGGAGAGATGCTGAACAATGGGATGGAGGGAGGAAACAGATACTACATCAAGGAAGAGGGATGAAGAACAGAAAAGAGAGGGAGTAATGTTGGACCATGGGGGTGGGGCGAGAGAATGGGAGAGATGGACCTATGGGAGGGGGCAGCAGTAGGGAAGAGAGGTAGTGGAGGGAAAGGGACAGGGAGATGTCAGGCAGTGAGAGTGGGGTGGGCTACAAGAGTAGACAGAGGGAGAGGAGATTCTGGAAATGGTGGAACCATGTGGGAGAGGTCAAAATGGGGGTGGTAAAAAGATGAGTGAGAGGAAAATAGTGAGTACAGAGGTAGAGGTAGAAATGTGGTAATGAAGAGTAGATGGAAGGAAATAGGAGGCTGGGAAAGGAAGGAAATGGGAGAACTATGGACCGAGAAAAGAACGGAAAATTGATAAGCAGCTGAAAATGTAAAAAGGAGAAAGGTGAGGAGAGAGGGTAAAATTTGAGTAGAGGCAGAAAAGAAAAAAAAAGGGAGGAAATAACTGAAAGGGAAACATCAATATGTTAGAGACAGGTGTAGTGAAGGAATGGAGCAAGAGAGAAGAGAGGGGAAAACAAAAATGGACAGCAGACACTGGAAAGAGAATTAGCAGAAGACAAAAAAGAAATCAGAAAAGAGAACCTGGGACCAAGAAGATGGAAAAACAAAATGTCTAGAAAACAAAGGTAAAAAAAAAAAAAAGTTGTATGTGAATTTATTAATTGGAATATGTTAGCTTTGGGATATGTGCATCATAGATGTTTTTGTATTCTATTCAGTGGTGTAGCCAGATGACTGATTTAGGGGAGGGGGCTTGAGCCCAAAATGGTTGGGCACCAAATTTTCTCCCCTCCCAAATGCAAAATATGAATAGCTGAGCTGTTGGGGATCCCCAAGCCCCACCAACTGAAGACCTCTCCTCCTCTGATCCAGCAGCCAGAAATCTTCAAGTTCTGCAGCTGGTGGCAGTATCCCTGAGCTGCCACTGGCACCCCCCCCCCCCCCAAGTATGTTCAATTTTCATGCATGTGTGAAAGCTGAGCAGAGGTGGGGGGTCAGCAACAGCTCTGAAATATTGCTGATTGCTGGACCTGAGGAGGGGGAGGAGGTGGTTGTCAGCTGGTAAGGCTTAGGGATCCCCACCAGCCACAGCAAGGGAGATGTTAATTTTGAGGGCCTAAGCCCACAGTGGGGGGTCCAGCTCTCCTCCTGTCATGGTTATGTCACTGATTGTGTTCAGTACAAAATAAAGTGCATTTTCCAGTGTTGCAGTACTTGCCGAGTTTAAGTTCTTGGGTTGCCGGTTCAGTTTTGGTGGTCTTATTTCTGTTTCTAATTTGAGATCCCTTGCTCTATATTTGGTGAAGGTCTGTCTGTGTTTTGTGTGTGAAGAAGTCATTTAAAGTTGTTTTATGTGTGGTAGTAATGGCGGGTGGGGAGATCAAGAGAGGGAGCAGGTAGGAGAGGGGATGGAGTGGGGGGCTCCCTTCTCAATTTCTGCCCTGGGTTCCTGTTTGTCTAACACCAGTCCTGTCAGAGAGAATATGGTCACCTGGCCATTGAGTGCTTTCAGCCATAATGTACTGTACCATCTGACCAACCACTCTGAAAATCGCTGCTTTAGATGATCAGAAACTGTCTCCCTCAACAATTGCTTACATAGCATATATTACAGTGTTGCCTCTGTGGCATCTGATTATTTTACTGCAGCTGCTCAGAACTGACTGCATTGCAAAAGACTCACTACAGATGCCCTTACCAGGGCCATCATACTACCTGTGGCACTGCCCTACCAACTAAGAGACCACCCTACTTGTGCTAGACTGTTGGCTTGACCTGACTTGATAGTGTTGCCTGGCTGTGCCTCCAACTGTAACATAGCCAGATCAGGAAGCAACGATATATATCATAGAAAACTTTCTTTACTTTTTCAAAGTGAATGATGGTTCTTTAAACAAAGTAGGTGTATATAAAATGAGTACTTAAAGTTCTCACCACAGGTTTAACATATTTTGGGTTCCAAAGGCATCTCCATCTGTCAGCAGCCTTAGACACACTGAAACCCAGGGCAAAGACAGGACTGGGCCCATCCAATGCTGAGTGTTCTGAAGCTCTGCCTCAGTGACATCACTCAGTTTCACCCAGGGGGGCCCTTTGGTGCTGGGATCCTGTGTACCTGCTCTGCTCAGTGATCCACATTAGCACTGGCTGGTGTCTCAAGGAGCCATGCTATACTCTTGTAATCGTAATGTTTACAAAGTAATTCCCTTTCTCCGAGGACAAGCAGGCTGCTTGTTCTCACTGATGGGTGACATCCACGGCAGCCCCTCCAATCGGAATCTTCACTAGCAAAGTCCTTTGCTAGCTCTCGCGCGCCCGCGCGCACCGCGCATGCGCGGCCGTCTTCCCGCCCGAAACCGGCTCGAGCCGGCCAGTCTTCTTTCGTCCGCACTCGGTACGGCTGTGTTTTTGCCGTGTCAAGCCCCGGAGAGTCGACCTCGCGCGTCCGTTGTTTTAATCGACGTGTTTTTTCTTCGGAAAAGTTCTAATTTCGTGCGGAAAGTGCTCCGAAAACCCCCTTGGGTTTCGTTTGCCCCTTCCTATATTTCCAGTCTTTGCCCCGGTAAGTTTTCTTTCGTCGTCGGGGTAGGCCTCTTTTAGGCCTCGGTCGAGATTTTTCTCCCTCAAAGTTTTGGTGCTCAAATTCGTCATTTCGGATTTTGATTTCGCCGGCGTGATTTTTCCGCCCATGACATCGAAGCCTTCCAGCGGCTTCAAGAAGTGCACCCAGTGCGCCCGGGTAATCTCGCTCACTGATAGGCACTCTTCGTGTCTTCAGTGTCTGGGGGCCGAGCACCGTCCTCAGAACTGTAGTCTGTGTTCCCTGTTACAAAGGCGGACTCAGGTAGCGAGATTGGCCCAGTGGAACGTTTTGTTCTCGGGCTCTTCGTCGGCATCGGCACCGGGGTCATCGAGTGCATCGACGTCATCAGCGTCCAGACCTTCATCCTCGGCCGCCAGTGCATCGAGTGCATCGAGGCATCGGCCCTCTGCATCGGCGCCGAGACATCGGATAGCTGCATCGACGTCGGTGGTACCGGGACCTCGTCTCCTGATGTCGTCGGACGGTGGTGCATCGTCAGGAGTGCAGGTGAGGGCTGTCCATTCCCCTGCTGGTGGCGGTGAGCCTTCGGGTGGGTCTCCCCCTACCCTGAGGGCTCCTGCGGTACAGCCCCCCCCCCCCCGGGATCGACCTGCTTCGACCTCGGCCCCGAGGAAGCGACGGATGGATTCTACGTCCTCCTCATCGGTGCCGGGGAGCTCCGGTGACATGCTTCGGAAGAAGTCTAAGAAGCATCGACACCGGTCTCCTCCCCGCGTCGGCACCGAGAGCTCTGGGTCGCCGAGGGAGTCGGCACCCAGCAGGCATCGGCACCGAGAGGACCGCTCACCCTCTGTTCAGGAGGTGTCGATGCGCTCCTCTCTGGACAGCCCGGAACAGCCTCCACGCCCGGAACAGGTTCTGACGTCGACGCCTGCATCGGCCTCCATGCCTTTCTCTGCAGCCGCTCTGAACGAGAGCCTCCGGGCCGTTCTCCCAGAGATTCTGGGAGAGCTGTTGCGCCCTACCCCTCCGGTACCGGCGGTGCTTGCGCCTCCGGTATCGTCGAGCGTGGCGCCGGCTGGCCCATCGCCTGGGGTGAGGTCCCCGACGTCGGTACCGCGTGCGGTGCCGACTGCGGCCACCTCCCAGGAAGGCTCCCCGACTACGTCGGCGGAGGGAGCTTCGCCGATGCGGGCCAGGGAGTCTACCTCTCGACGCCCCCATCGTGGACGTGGCTCCACTGAGTCGAGCCGGGCGAGGTTGCAGACACAGGTCCGTGAACATATGTCTGACACCGAGGGTGAGGCCTCGTGGGAAGAGGAAGAAGACCCCAGATATTTCTCTGACGAGGAGTCTGAGGGTCTTCCTTCCGATCCTACTCCCTCTCCTGAAAGACAGCTTTCTCCTCCTGAGAGTCTGTCTTTCGCTTCCTTTGTCCGGGAGATGTCTACGGCCATCCCCTTCCCGGTGGTTGTGGAGGACGAGCCCAGGGCTGAAATGTTTGAGCTCCTGGACTACCCTTCTCCACCTAAGGAAGCGTCCACTGTTCCCTTGCACCATGTCCTAAAAAAGACATTGCTTGCGAACTGGACCAAGCCACTAAGTAATCCCCACATCCCCAAGAAGATCGAGTCCCAGTACCGGATCCATGGGGACCCAGAGCTGATGCGCACTCAGTTGCCTCATGACTCTGGAGTTGTGGATCTGGCCCTAAAGAAGGCTAAGAGTTCTAGGGAGCATGCTTCGGCGCCCCCGGGCAAAGACTCTAGAACCTTAGACTCCTTTGGGAGGAAGGCCTACCATTCCTCTATGCTCGTGGCCAAAATCCAGTCTTACCAGCTCTACACGAGCATACACATGCGGAACAATGTGCGGCAGTTGGCGGGCTTGGTTGATGCTCTCCCCCCTGAGCAAGCCAAGCCTTTTCAGGAGGTGGTCAGGCAGCTGAAGGCGTGCAGAAAATTCCTGGCCAGAGGGGTGTATGACACCTTTGATGTTGCGTCCAGGGCCGCTGCTCAAGGTGTGGTGATGCGCAGGCTCTCATGGCTGCGTGCCTCCGACCTAGAGAATAGACTCCAGCAGCGGATTGCGGACTCGCCTTGCCGTGCGGACAATATTTTTGGAGAGAAGGTCGAGCAGGTGGTAGAGCATCTCCACCAGCGGGATACCGCATTCGACAAGTTCTCCCGCCGGCAGCCTTCAGCATCTACCTCTACAGGTAGAAGATTTTTTGGGGGAAGGAGGACTGTTCCCTACTCTTCTGGCAAGCGTAGGTACAATCCTCCTTCTCGACAGCCTGCGGCCCAGGCTAAGCCCCAGCGCGCTCGCTCTCGTCAGCAGCGTGCGCCTCAGCAAGGCCCCGCGGCTCCCCAGCAAAAGCAAGGGGCGAGCTTTTGACTGGCTCCAGCAGAGCATAGCCGACATCCAAGTGTCAGTGCCGGGCGACCTGCCGGTCGGGGGGAGGTTGAAAGCTTTTCACCAAAGGTGGCCTCTCATAACCTCCGATCAGTGGGTTCTGCAAATAGTCCGGCAAGGATACACCCTCAATTTGGCCTCAAAACCTCCAAATTGTCCACCGGGAGCTCAGTCTTACAGCTTCCAGCACAAGCAGGTACTTGCAGAGGAACTCTCCGCCCTTCTCAGCGCCAATGCGGTCGAGCCCGTGCCATCCGGGCAAGAAGGGCTGGGATTCTATTCCAGGTACTTCCTTGTGGAAAAGAAAACAGGGGGGATGCGTCCCATCCTAGACCTAAGGGCCCTGAACAAATATCTCGTAAAAGAAAAGTTCAGGATGCTTTCCCTGGGCACCCTCCTTCCCATGATTCAGGAAAACGATTGGCTATGCTCTCTGGACTTGAAGGATGCCTATACACACATCCCGATACTGCCAGCTCACAGACAGTATCTGCGATTTCAGCTGGGCACACGTCACTTCCAGTACTGTGTGCTACCCTTTGGGCTCGCCTCTGCGCCCAGGGTGTTCACAAAGTGCTTGGCTGTAGTAGCAGCAGCACTTCGCAGGCTGGGGGTGCACGTGTTCCCATATCTCGACGATTGGCTGGTGAAGAACACGTCCGAGGCAGGAGCCCTGCAGTCCATGCAGATGACTATTCGCCTCCTGGAGCTACTGGGGTTTGTGATAAATTACCCAAAGTCCCATCTTCTCCCAGCACAGAGACTCGAATTCATAGGAGCTCTGCTGGATTCTCGGACGGCTCGCGCCTATCTCCCAGAGGCGAGAGCCAACAACTTGTTGTCCCTCGTCTCGCGGGTGCGAGCGTCCCAGCAGATCACAGCTCGGCAGATGTTGAGATTGCTGAGCCACATGGCCTCCACAGTTCATGTGACTCCCATGGCCCGCCTTCACATGAGATCTGCTCAATGGACCCTAGCTTCCCAGTGGTTTCAGGCTGCTGGGGATCTAGAAGACGTGATCCACCTGTCCACGAGTTTTCTCGAATCCCTGTTTTGGTGGACGATTTGGTCCAATTTGACTCTGGGACGTCCTTTCCAAATTCCTCAGCCACAAAAAGTGCTGACCACGGATGCGTCTCTCCTGGGATGGGGAGCTCATGTCGATGGGCTTCACACCCAAGGAAGCTGGTCCCTCCAGGAACGCGATCTACAGATCAATCTCCTGGAGTTGCGAGCGATCTGGAACGCTCTGAAGGCTTTCAGAGATCGGCTGTCCCACCAAATTATCCAAATTCAGACAGACAACCAGGTTGCCATGTATTACGTCAACAAGCAGGGGGGCACCGGATCTCGCCCCCTGTGTCAGGAAGCCGTCAGCATGTGGCTCTGGGCTCGCCGTCACGGCATGGTGCTCCAAGCCACATATCTGGCAGGCGTAAACAACAGTCTGGCCGACAGACTGAGCAGGATTATGCAACCTCACGAGTGGTCGCTCAACTCCCGAGTGGTGCGCCAGATCTTCCAAGCGTGGGGCACCCCCTTGGTGGATCTCTTCGCATCTCGAGCAAACCACAAAGTCCCTCAGTTCTGTTCCAGGCTTCAGGCCCACGGCAGACTGGCATCGGATGCCTTCCTCCTGGATTGGGGGGAGGGCCTGCTGTATGCTTATCCTCCCATTCCTCTGGTGGGGAAGACTTTGTTGAAACTCAAGCAAGACCGAGGCACCATGATTCTGATTGCTCCTTTTTGGCCGCGTCAGATCTGGTTCCCTCTTCTTCTGGAGTTATCCTCCGAAGAACCCTGGAGATTGGAGTGTTTTCCGACCCTCATCACGCAGGACGAAGGGGCTCTTCTGCATCCCAGCCTCCGGTCCCTGGCTCTCACGGCCTGGATGTTGAGAGCGTAGACTTTGCCTCTTTGGGTCTGTCAGAGGGTGTCTCCCGCATCTTGCTTGCTTCCAGGAAAGATTCTACTAAGAGGAGTTACTTCTTTCTATGGAGGAGGTTTGCCGTCTGGTGTGACAGCAAGGCCCTAGATCCTCGCTCTTGTCCTACACAGACCCTGCTTGAATACCTTCTGCACTTGTCTGAGTCTGGTCTCAAGACCAACTCTGTAAGGGTTCACCTTAGTGCAATCAGTGCATACCATTACCGTGTGGAAGGTAAGCCGATCTCAGGACAGCCTTTAGTTGTTCGCTTCATGAGAGGTTTGCTTTTGTCAAAGCCCCCTGTCAAGCCTCCTACAGTGTCATGGGATCTCAATGTCGTTCTCACCCAGCTGATGAAACCTCCTTTTGAGCCACTGAATTCCTGCCATCTGAAGTACTTGACCTGGAAGGTCATTTTCTTGGTGGCAGTTACTTCAGCTCGTAGAGTCAGTGAGCTTCAGGCCCTGGTAGCCCAGGCCCCTTACACCAAATTTCATCATAACAGAGTAGTCCTCCGCACTCACCCTAAGTTCTTGCCAAAGGTCGTGTCGGAGTTCCATCTGAACCAGTCAATTGTCTTGCCAACATTCTTTCCCCGTCCTCATTCCTGCCCTGCTGAACGTCAGCTGCACACATTGGACTGCAAGAGAGCATTGGCCTTCTACCTGGAGCGGACACAGCCCAACAGACAGTCCGCCCAATTGTTTGTTTCTTTTGATCCCAATAGGAGGGGAGTGGCTGTAGGGAAACGCACCATATCCAATTGGCTAGCAGATTGCATTTCCTTCACTTACGCCCAGGCGGGGCTGACTCTTGAGGGTCATGTCACGGCTCATAATGTTAGAGCCATGGCTGCGTCGGTAGCCCACTTGAAGTCAGCTTCAATTGAAGAAATTTGCAAAGCTGCGACGTGGTCATCTGTCCACACATTCACATCTCATTACTGCCTGCAGCAGGATACCCGACGCGACAGTCGGTTCGGGCAGTCAGTTCTTCAGAACCTGTTTGGGCTTTAGGATCCAACTCCACCCCCCGAGGGCCCTGTTTGTTCTGTTCCAGGCTACACTCTCAGTTAGTTGGTAAATTTTTTAGGTCAATCTCAGTTATGTCCTCGCCGTTGCGAGGCCCAATTGACCATGGTTGTTGTTTTGAGTGAGCCTGGGGGCTAGGGATACCCCATCAGTGAGAACAAGCAGCCTGCTTGTCCTCGGAGAAAGCGAATGCTACATACCTGTAGAAGGTATTCTCCGAGGACAGCAGGCTGATTGTTCTCACAAACCCGCCCGCCTCCCCTTTGGAGTTGAGTCTTCCCTTGTATCTCTTTTGCTACATACGAGACTGGCCGGCTCGAGCCGGTTTCGGGCGGGAAGACGGCCGCGCATGCGCGGTGCACGCGGGCGCGCGAGAGCTAGCAAAGGACTTTGCTAGTGAAGATTCCGATTGGAGGGGCTGCCGTGGACGTCACCCATCAGTGAGAACAATCAGCCTGCTGTCCTCGGAGAATACCTTCTACAGGTATGTAGCATTCGCTTTAGACACCCACATTGCTTGAACCTACCATGCTATGGGTCTTAAGGTTGGTAGCACAACTTAACTGTTTTCTTACAATTACTTGGGAAGAAATTGAACCACAGATCAGGTCATCCGGTCTGTTTCCTAATCCATCCTTCCCTTCTGTATAGGAATGTTCAGTTTTATCATTTTTCATTTATTTCATTCGTGCTAGACTGCTTCATTTGCGATACAAGTCAAAGCAGTTCACAAAATGAATATAAGCAGAAAAAACTCCATAATGGTAATAGAGAAGCAGATAAAACACAAGTTATGTATTCATACTCTGAAACAGAGATCTCTGTCTCTCTGTCTCCAATGGTGGGCCTTTCAAAAAGAACCAAGACTTTTTCATACTTTATTTCAGAAAACCAAGAACTAATGCAAAACTAGAGTTTCTCATCTTTAGCCTCTCTTCTTCCTTCCCTTCCAGGATCCCAGAATAGATGTATTCTTTGGTCAGGATTCTGGTAATTACTCACTGTTAACAGTACTTTGTGGTTTACAATCAGTTTCCACATTTCACATTGTAAATCAGTGCAAGTGCTTTCACTGCAGACTTTTTATAGTTCTTGCTGTTCATTTTAGAGCCCAACAGTTTCAGGAAGAAAGCAGGCATCTACATTGATGGTAGCCAGCTTGGCCAAGACTTTGTTCAACTTCATAAGCTTCTGAGCAGCTACAGTATCTTTAGATCTTCTGGCCTCTATGGTCCCGATGTTGGGCAACCTCGAAAGAAAACTCAAAAGCTTCTACAGAGGTAAAACAATTTTTCCATTTCCAAAATAGTTCTGGATGTACTCCATCACATTGGCCAGTTCAGTGTCCAAGGTCCACAGTAGATGTCTAGTTTTCTGGCGTCAGCTCGTGTTTTACACACGTGCTGAGGCCCCCTTTTACCACAGCTGGTAAAAGGGAAGTCTCGCTTTCCTACAGGAAATGGCCAGGTGGCAAGCAAAGCAATTGCCGTGCGGCCATTTCGGGGAGGGGGAGACACCTTACCTCCACCCATTGAGGTGGCAGTAAGGGCTCTCGCGTTAACCCGTTGGTAACCGAGCTGCACTGGAAATGACGGCGTGCTAGGGCTGGGAAGTACCACCGGGCTGCTGCGGTAGCCCGGCAGTACTTAATCCCGCATTGGGCTTACTACCGCTTAGTAAAAGGAGTCCTGAGACTTTTAGGGTAAAAATCATTTGTATCTGGCCATTCGTAGATGGGAGATAAAAATTGGTGATCTTTTCTAAATTACTGGAAAATGAAGTTATTTATATAGTTATGTATTTATGTGGCTTTAGCATACACCCTTTTCAGTAGTAGTTCAAGGTGAGTTACATTGTGTTACAGTAGTTATTTGACTGTCTCCGAAGAGCTTATAATATAAGGGACAGTTCTATAGCAGGGCCCTTCCCATTAGGTGTCCTGAGCACCATTACTATAATGGCTTTGAGCGCCAAGATGCTATGCTAGAATGCCAGCACGTCAGCATTGGCGCACTTAAGATAGATGGGAACTTTTATGCCAGATCAATGGCAGGCACAAATGGGTGTACTTAAGAGTTCCACGCTATCCCCTGGTTTCTATATAGCACATTTTAAGCTCCGCTTGCAAATCCGGTCGTATTCTGGATTTGCGCGCACAACTTAATTAGTTAACAAGCCAGTCAGTGCGATAATTGCCAATTAACAACTATTGACACTAATTGGCATTAATTAGAATTTACATGCACAACTGTGTAAAAGGTCTGTTTACGAAGCAGCGCTAGTGGCTGTCCATGCGCTAGGGCCGACACGGTCCATTCGCTTTGAATAGGCCGTGTCGGCACTAGCACATGGACAGCCGCTAGAGCTGCTTAGTAAACCGGAGTGTAAGTGTATTCTGTAACATGATGCCCATAAATTCTAAGTTTCATAGTTGAAAAAGGAGCGTGGCCATGGGTGTGGAATGGACAGGTCATGGGCACTTCACAAATCTATGCGTATTGTTATAGAGTACACCCAGACCACTCCTAATTTAGGCATCAGCATTTACACCAAGTTTGGCATAACTGCCCACAACTAAATTTAGTCACGAGGATGGACACTCGGCATATTCTGTAATCCGTGCAGAAATTTAGGCCTACTCTACAAAGTATAGAATATGCCTAGGCGTATTTTTTTTTCCATGCAGATTTTTCAGGTGCCATATATAGAATGTAGGCCTATGCACATAACTAATAGTTATGCATGTAAATTGGAGACATGCTTCACCCATGTGTATGTTACATGCTAAACCACTTACACGCTACCTGATAGAATAGTGTGTAGCGCACTTATGCATGAAAGTACCACTGTTTTGTGCCCTTACATGTGAAAGATGTGTATGACTACACACACCTAGTTATAGAATTGTCCTTTAAGTCTTTGCCTAACGAAATGGAGGGTTAGGTGACTTAACCAAGATCACAAGGAGCAGCAGCGGGATTTGAACCAGGCTTCCTTGGATCACAGCCCAATGCTCTAACCATCAGGCAACTGAGTAAAAGAGAAAAAGGTGGACGTGGGGTTCATTTTTTAAATGTTCCTACAGGTTACATTACAACTTGAAATCAAGGAGCCTTATATTCAGAACAGGCTCTTGCCCAATTAAATCACAATGAGTGGGCCGTCGCTAGATTTTCGGCAACATTTAAGCGCACAGTGCTACCGAAAATCTAGTGTGACCCCCATGGCACTTGCCAGGAGTTGGGGAGGAGCCAAGAGTTATGTGGACACCAGTAATATTCATTGCCGATGCCTGCATAATGAGCCGGGCATGTAGGACCACATCAAAGGCAGTTTCAAGCTTTGCCTAGGTAGCTATGCAAGTACGGTACTGAACACTGGCTGATGGTGGACACTCTTTTATGTTAGTGTTATTTTGACCAAGTTTTGCCAGTTGATATTCAGCCCGTGGGAGGCAAGCTGGCTAAGTGCTGCGACTGGCGTTCAGCCCAGATATTCAATGCCAGGCTGTTTCCGGTGATCAGTATTGAATAGCCGGGGTTTTTTCACCAGCTTAAACTGACCCGTTTATAGCAGCCAAGGATAGGACTGCTATTTATGCGGTCTGGTTTGGCCGCTAAACTTAGCCAGTGAAGTACTGAATATTGACAGCTAGTCAGTTATATCGCTCGATATATCTGGTTAGCCACTAAGTGCTAATATTCAACAGAGATAACCAGCTATTAACCATCCAGGAGCCATTCCTGCTGGTTAAATAGTGCTGAATATCAGTGGATTCGTTTCTTTTAGGGTTGTACATTTAATGCATTAATAACGCAATTAACACATTAAATGTTTAACTTGCATTAACATTTTTCACACGAGTTAGCTCGGCACTTGGCCAAGTCTCTCTCCCTTTTTTATTTCCTTCTGGAACCTTACCTCTCCGATGCTCCAGCAGCTGCCTCCTCTGTGCGCTCCAAGCCTCTCTCTGTAACAGAAAGTTCTGTCAGAGGGGGTAGAACTTCTGCTACAGAGGCTTAAGGCGAGTGAGGCAGGGAGAAGGAGCTGCTTGTCCTTGTGCCGCGCCTTGAGAAGTCGCTGCGGGGTAAGCCCTGAGATAGAAAGAGAAAGAAAGATGCAGATGGTTGGGGGGGGGGGAGAGGAAAAGAGAAAGTGAGAGTGTGATGTGGGGTGGGGGGAGGGGGACCACGGTGGGAAAAAGATGGAAAAGAGAAAGAGAGAGAGTGATGTGTGTGTGTGGGGGGGGGGGGATCGCGGCAGGAAAAAGAGAACATGAGAGAGAGAGTGATGCTAGGGAGGAGGGGGACTGCGGTGGGAAATAAGTACATAAGTATTGCCATACTGGGACAAACCAAAGGTCCATCAAGCCCAGCATCCTGTTTCCAATGGTGGCCAATCCAGGTTACGAATACCTGGCAAGATCCCAAAAAAGTACAAAACATTTTATGCTGCTTATCCCAGAAATAAGCAGTGGAGTTTCCCCAAGTCCATTTTAATAATGGTCTATGGACTTTTTCCTTTAGGAAGCTGTCCAAACCTTTCTTAAACCCCGCTAAGCTAACCACTTTTACCACATTCTCTGGCAACAAATTACAGAGTTTAATAACACGTTGAGTGAAGAAAATATTTCTCCGATTCATTTTAAATTTACTACTTTGTAGCTTCATCAAATGCCCCCTAGTCCCAGTATTTTTGGAAAGAGTAAACAGATGCTTCACATCTACCCTTTCCACTCCACTCATTATTTCATAAACCTCTATCATATCTCCCCTCAGCTCTCTATTCTCCAAGCTGGAGCCCTAGCCACTGTAGCCTATCCTCATAGGAAGTCGTCCCATCCCCTTTATCATTTTTGTCATCCTTCTCTGCACCTTTTCTAATTCCACTATATCTTTTTTGAGATGCGGTAACCAGAATTGAACACAATATTCAAGGTGCAGTCGCACCATGGAGCGATACAAAGGCATTATAACGTCCTCATTTTTGTTTTCCATTCCTTTCCTAATAATACCTAACATTCTATTTGCTTTCTTAGCCACCGTAGCACACTGAGAAGAAGGTTTCAACGTATCATCAACAACGACACCTAGATCCCTTTCTTGGTCAGTGACTCCTAATGTGGAGCCTTGCATTACGTAGCTATAATTCGGGTTCCTCTTTCCCACATGCATCACTTTGCAGTTGCTCACATTAAACGTCATCTGCCATTTAGATGCCCAGTCTTGTAAGGTTGTCTTGTAATTTTTCACAATCCTCTCGTGAGAGAGAGTGAGACCCTGGGGCAAAAAGAGAGAAAAAGATGTGGACCATGTGGGGGAGGGTGGACCACAGCAGGAAAAAGAGGAAAAGAGAAACTGAGAGAGAGATTATGATGCGGGGAAGAAGGGGACTGCAGCGGTACAAAGAGGAGAAGAGAGAGAGAGATGCAAGGGGGGGATGTTAGAGGGACAGATGCTGGAAATAACAGATGGAAGAATTAAAGAAGGAAGATGGTAGCCATAGAAGGGAAGGGAGGAAAAGTGAAAAAATGGTTATCATGGATGGAGGGAAGGGGGGAGATGTAGCCCATGGAGGAGTGGGAGATGGGAGGAGATGGAGCCATAGGAGGGGAAGGGAAGAGATGATGCCCATGGAGGGGAGGGAGATGGGAGGAGATGATGCCAGGGGAAGAGAAGGGAAGGGAAGGGAGGAGATGGTGCTTATGGAGTGGAGGGAGATGATAAGAGTTGGTGCCTGCCTCCTCTGACAGAACTTCCTGTTACAAAGAGAGGCTTAGTACCAGGTGAGAAGCAGCGTTTGTTCACTGCAGCAGTCAAGGTTGAGGGCTGTGAGGAGCAGGGAGAAGAAATGCACAGAGCAGAGGGGGCTGCTGGAGTGCTGGGGGGAAAAAGAAAGAGAGAAAGAAAAATGCAGACCGAGGGGGGGGGGGGGGGGGGGGGAGCTTGGGCATTAGTGGGACAGATGCTAGAAATAGGGGATGGAAGAATCAAAAAACAGAGATGGTGGCCATAGAAGGGAGGGGAGGAAAAAGAGAAGCGAAAAAAATATGATCATGGAGGGCAGGAGAGGGGAGGGGAAGATGATTATAAAAATAAAAATCACCAGACAACAAAGGTTAAAAAAAATATTGTATTTTTTAGTAGGGCTGCACAATTAACGCATATGTAGCTGTGTTGTTGGAAGGAGTGTGACTAAGATCAGGTTGTATGGGGGCATCTCCCATCATCACTCGGAGCTGTCGACCCCAGTCAAAGCTGGATTGTGTGATTAATCACGCAATTAAAATTTTAATCAATGCACAGCCCTAGTTTCTTTTCATTTTCATCAGCCCTTTATTCTACTATCATACTGTGGCAGGTCTAATGTTCAGTTTTAGCAGGGTTTTATCTCAGGATATGATTTATTCACCTATCTAGGAATGACAGATTGAGAGAGTTAAGTTAAACTGACAGGCCTGGATCAGTCCCCCTATTCAACCCTGTGATTTTTAATTCCAAATACAACACTGCTGCATTTTCTGTCTAACTGTATGTATATTGGCAGTGCTGTATAAATGATCCTAAAGGAATAGTTGGAGGACGTATTCTTGAACTCATGAATTGTAAGCGCTGCAGTTGCAGCTTTCATAATCTGATTACTAGATGAGTGTACAGTGTGAAATAAATCACTGTGAGAGTGCGCCCAAAAGTGGCCTGTGCTGGTGTAGGTGCATGTTTTGAACGCGCGCAGGTCCATTTCCTAAGCAGGCCTGGAAAAAAGGGGGTTTTCTAATGTGCCGGAAAATGGACGTGCGGCAAAATGAAAACCAGCGCGCATCCATATTCGGCCTGAGACCTTAACACTGCCCATTGACTTAGTGCTAAGGTCTCACACGCTAACTGGGCGGTAAGCGTGCAGCGTGCGCCGACTGCCAATTACCGCTGGGCAGGGGCCCCACAGTAGAAAATAGAGAATATTTTCTACCGTGTATTTTAGGCGCACGCCAAAAATGAAATTACCACCCAGGGCACGTGGTAGCACCAATTTGACGTGCGTTGAACGCACATAAGCGCCTACACACCTTTGTAAAAGGGCCCCTGTGTGCGTCCCCACCCAGCATTCAGTGATTCTAGAACATGAGGCAATACAATGAAACAACCACACTAACTCTCTCTTCCTTGCAGTTTCCTTAAAGCAGGAGGAAACGCCATCAGTTCTGTTACTTGGCACCAGTAAGTATCTGGCTCTTATATAGATTATGAGCCCAGGATTTAAAAAGTACATGAGCTCTGTTTTTAGCCAAACTTAGCTTAGATTTTCAGCTGAAAATTCATCTTAATTTAGGAGCTTAAAGTTATTCTTAAAAATGTAATCCTGCCGTTCATCTACTTAGATTTATGAGCCTAATTTATGAGGCTGGTCCTGAAAATCAGTGCTAAATTCCTAATTTCTTTTCCCTGCCCTAAATCCACCCCTATTGACATCCACGTTTTATGCTTCTAAATTTAGGAGTTTAGTGAAATTTTGAGTATGAGTTTTAGGCACTCTGTCCTAGACATTTTTCAAACAGCCAATTCAGGAGCATAACTCTCAAAGTTAGAAGCATAAATCCTTTGAATATTAGGCTCTACCCCCCCCCCCCCCCTTAATTCTATAAAAGTAGCCATAAATTGTGTATGCAAATTTGGGTGTGCAGTGCACCCAATTTGCATGCACAAGTTAACTGAATAATGAGCTAATTAGTGTCAATAATTGACTTTTTAACAATTATTGGCACTAATTGAAATCGATTAACATGTAAACACATAAGTTTAGGTGTGTGATCTGCACCTACATTTTACTTGTGTCCTGGAAAAGGGGGCACAGAAATAGGAGGATCATGGTTATTTTGGGGCAAATGGGTGTGGCTTTGAGTTACACATGGAATTATAGAATAAGGGCGTTCTGCGTGTAAATTTAGGCGGGGCATTTGCACCATGTTTTCATTGGTACAAATGGACGCGCCTAAATTTATACACGACCCCTGCACTTAAGCGCTATTTTATAAACTGCCCCTAACTTTAAGCACAGCTTATAGAATAGCTCTTAAGCAGGTTTTTTGGCACCAATTTTTTTAAGCATGATTTATAGAATTCTCCCCTATATATGCATTAGCCATATTTATAAATATTTCTGTTTAGATGGGAAAAATCTTTTCAGAGTTAGCCCTTATGTGCCTTATTATTACAATTAATCTTTTGACATAACTGGACTCTGGGCAAGTCACTTAAACCTCTATTGCCCCAGGTACAAATAAGTACCTGTATATACAATGTAAACCGCTTTGAATGTAGTTGCAAAAACCACAGAAAGGCAGTATATCAAGTCCCATTTCCCTTCCCTTTCCTCTTGAGAATGCATTTCACTGTTTTCTTGTATGCAGCAGTCACTAACTACACACAGGGCTATGATCTAGAAAATGGGATCTGTTCTTTTTTAATGTGGTGCTGTGCTTGTGGAATCTTGAGTTCTGAAGTTAGTGCATGCATGAAATCCATGGGGCTACATCACTGGTGCTTCTCAGAGTCATATTACTGGAATGACATTTAGAAGTTCCCATAGTGCAGTTACGTTGGAATCCATGGCAAGTACCGTATGCAAAAAAATATTGTAAGCAGAACGGAGGTTTTAAGGGAAGCACTGTCTCCAAAATTGTCTCTTTATTGAATTTTATGTTGAGAAATCATTTATATTGATGACCAGTATAATACAAACCGCAAGTAACAAAGCAGTTGACTGTCATCAGGAAAAATATTTGAATAGAACTTTCCCCCACCCCAACCCAAATACCACCTATTCAAAACTTTAATCCAGTATCAGGAGGCCTGTGTTCTTATGACCTTCTGAAAATTGCAGAATAAAAACAAAAACTTGCGGATGCACTCTTGCTATACAATCTGTGGATAATTGCACAATCTTGAAATATGCCGGATATTTTATAAAGTAGCCTCAATAGCCCAGGGAACCATTAATTAGGACTCCACTGAATTGGCCTGTATCATGGGCTCCTCCTACTTTCCGAAAAAACATCCACAAGTAACAAAAAACTCCCTACTCAAGGGAGAAAAAGATCTTGTGAACAAAAAAACGGATAGAGGGGTATTTTAGTAATCTAGTGCAAATATCAATATAACTATAAGTGCATTACACCACAGAGAGTAATAAATGGAAGTAAAGAAAATATGTATATAATCACTTCATAATCCTCTAAAAATGTATACTGAAACGATATTCAAAAGAGAACCACCATTCATTAAATTACTACTTGATTAGAAACTTTTTCAATGTTGGAATATGCCACTTATCTTGAAGCCTGGAACTGCTATCACTTCAAAATTCAAAATTCGAGTAGCCAGATCCACCAAAAGCAATTATGAACGGTTTCCAGCCCTGGTTCATGTCTTTCAGTCACATATAGTTCCGGTTGTGAAGTGAAATTTATATGCGTGGGTACTGCTACAGCGGTTTATATACTCAGCCGTAATGTCTTCTTAATTTTCTCGACAGCAAGGGACCCCACTGTTTCGCGTTCTTCATCAGGAGAAATATCCAAAAACAAATAGATTTGTTTCTTTTCTATCCATCGCGAACCTTGGTCCAGAACATGGCGACTATTAATATAGAACGCCAACATTAATAGCTCCAACCTATGGGTGTTCCGTAGTTATTTAAGGTAGCCAATCGGTGAGTTGACCTGCTTGTGTTCTATTGTCCAATCACTTCTATTGAGAAATTTAAAGAGATAAAATCCTCTTTAGGGAAAGTCAACTTGCTATAGTTAATTGATAGAAATTCTGTAATGAAAAGATGTTATACTATGCGATTTGAAGTTACTTTAGAATAAATCTTGAATTTCCTAGAGAAGAGAGGACTTTTTTTGTGTGTATACATATATTTTTTCAACACGTTAAGTATGCAAGATTATCGATAGAATCAATTGTGGTGAGTGTTAACTTCTCTAGGAAATTCAAGATTTATTCTAAAGTAACTTCAAATCGCATAGTATAACATCTTTTCATTACAGAATTTCTATCAATTAACTATAGCAAGTTGACTTTCCCTAAAGAGGATTTTATCTCTTTAAATTTCTCAATAGAAGTGATTGGACAATAGAACACAAGCAGGTCAACTCACCGATTGGCTACCTTAAATAACTAAAGAACACCCATAGGGTGGAGCTATTAATGTTGGCGTTCTATATTAATAGTCGCCATGTTCTGGACCAAGGTTCGCGATGGATAGAAAAGAAACAAATCTATTTGTTTTTGGATATTTCTCCTAATGAAGAACGCGAAACAGTGGGGTCCCTTGCTGTCGAGAAAATTAAGAAGACATTACGGCTGAGTATATAAACCGCTGTAGCAGTACCCACGCATATAAATTTCACTTCACAACCGGAACTATATGTGACTGAAAGACATGAACCAGGGCTGGAAACCGTTCATAATTGCTTTTGGTGGATCTGGCTACTCGAATTTTGAAGTGATAGCAGTTCCAGGCTTCAAGATAAGTGGCATATTCCAACATTGAAAAAGTTTCTAATCAAGTAGTAATTTAATGAATGGTGGTTCTCTTTTGAATATCGTTTCAGTATACATTTTTAGAGGATTATGAAGTGATTATATACATATTTTCTTTACTTCCATTTATTACTCTCTGTGGTGTAATGCACTTATAGTTATATTGATATTTGCACTAGATTACTAAAATACCCCTCTATCCGTTTTTTTGTTCACAAGATCTTTTTCTCCCTTGAGTAGGGAGTTTTTTGTTACTTGTGGATGTTTTTTCGGAAAGTAGGAGGAGCCCATGATACAGGCCAATTCAGTGGAGTCCTAATTAATGGTTCCCTGGGCTATTGAGGCTACTTTATAAAATATCCGGCATATTTCAAGATTGTGCAATTATCCACAGATTGTATAGCAAGAGTGCATCCGCAAGTTTTTGATATATGTTAGTGCACTCTAGACAATTTGAGATATTTAGAATAAAAACAAAACAAAACAGAGATTCAGTGTCCACATTAGGATCCCAAAGGCCTCTCAAAGAGAGTTTAATACTCTGCTACGTGCTCTAGGCGATAAGGATTGTATATATTTATCCCACATCAATAAGGATTACACTTTTACACTTAAAGGATGCCCTAGCCACATTTCTTTCCAAAATCATCAAGGTATGGAACTTATTACACTACACCCAATATGAGGGTGTATGTGAAACTGTCCAAACCCCCAAGATAATCTTTTTACCAACAATCCCTGCTTTCCCAATGAGTTAACAGTCTCCTCTGTCCTGCAGCGCAAAAGTCTTAGTGATCCAAACGAAATCCCACTGTACAAGCCGGTATAGGGATTGTAATATCTTCTCCAAGTACACTATTATTGCATTCCAGAAGGATTTTACTCAGGGGCATGTACAGCACGCATGAAACAGGAAGTTTATGTCCAAATTACATTTTTGGCAAAAGAGATGAGTCTGCTGTCCCCATTTTAAACAGTTGTTCCTGAGTAAGAATGATGCAATAAACCAAACTGGCATTCTCTTCTGCGTTTATAGTGAAACTCGGGATTCTTGCAATTAAAACTAGAAAAATCAATCGAAGAACATAACTTAAGAACACAGGAATAGCTATACTGGGTCAGACCACTGGTCCAGTATCCTGTTTCCAACAGTGGCCAATCCAGGTTACAAGCACCCAGCGCGTTTTTTCTAGCGAAAAAGGTGCCGGTACTCAAATGCCAGGGCACCCTTCAGGGGTGGGATGATCATTGAGGGACCCACCCCACAATAGCCAGGCCCCCTGCAAACAGTCACAGCATCTTTGACAAGGCAGAATTTGTATGTAGAGCCTGAGCTCTTTCATTAAAATATGAGGACCATGGGTCAATTGTAGCAGGCAAAGTACCCCCAAGTACCCCCTCAAAAAAAGCCCTGCAAGTACCTGACAAGATCCCAGAACAGTAAACTTGACTGGTAAAGTAAATTTGAGCACTTTGAAGAAGGCAGCTTTAGCAATTTAATTACAGAACCTTCCCTGATGCAGAGTCGAAACATGGCCCATGTCGGTCGGTCTGTCCTTTACCAGTCAAGTTCAAGATCAGTTGATTTTCTGAAATGATAAAGTTTTCACCAATACTAATTTTGACTTTAAGTATAGTTGCAATCTTAGCACTTAGTTTGGAGTCAGTGAAGAGTAAGGCCAGTCACAAGCAGTAGCTCATGTGAAAGGGCTCCTATGGTTCGATTGAATTTGAGCTTTGGAATATAAATTGGATGCCAGCATTGGGATGTTTTATATTCTTGCTTCAATGTTAAGCACAGAAATACCTGGTAGTATTGTCCAAAGGAAAGTAAATACTTGGATTCCTTTACAGAATGGACTCCTATCAGACAGCCTGTTATAGGATGACCCTGTATGTGACGGAAAAAGTATGTTTCTGATTTCATTTGCTTTATTTCCTCCATTGCGTCCTCTGAAGCTGAGTTGTGGCACATGTTTAAATTGAACAATGTATTGGCTGAAGAGAGAATGAATGTTTTGGGGGTCTTGTCCCTTTGTTCCAGCTGACAGCATAGTGGAAGCATAGTGGAAGCCTATGTATTTTACTTCCTGCAGCCAGTTCCAGACATTACTGATGTCCATAAAGGGCTAAAGGAGGGCTGTGTACACTGTAATGAAGCTGACACTCCTCTGACTGAGGACTGGACTTGCTCAAGGGGGAGGGGGGTTTATTCAGTTACCTGAGATGCATTTGTTAAACAAGGAGTCCAGTTATACTTATTTGCCAGACTCAGTGAATTCATTTTTGACTGAAGATGTTGCTACATTCAGGGTTTTTTTTTTTTTACTAAGGCTCGCTTAGGTTTTTAGCGCACACTAAAAATAGGCGCATGTTAAGCATTAGAGACACCAATGTATTCCTTTGGGCGTCTCTAACGTTTAGCGTGCGTCTATTTTTATGTTTAATTCTGTTTATTAGTGGTAACACAACTTATACAATGTTCCAACACGAACATAAAGCGAAACTGTATCATAACATCATCTCTAACTGCGTCACCAAACATTTATTTTCTCCCCCCCCCCCCCCCCCCCCCAAATTAACTCCCCGTCCCCTCCCTTCCTCCCTCCTTCCCAGAAGAACAGGCAAGCATTCAAACATTTAAAAGTCTGCTTCTAACTCCAGGTGACAACGATTTCCAGAAGGGGTTCCAACAGTCCTGGAATTCTACACCTCTTTCCGAGTTCCAGTCCTGTATATCCAGCCTTTCAAGTCTCATCAGTACAATCAACTTGACACGCCATTGTTGAATTCCCGGACACTGCCCGGTTGTCCACCCTGCCAGGAGCGATTGCAGTACTCCCCGCTCCCCCCGTTTTCTATTTCTGTTGATGGCTCTCTCATTCTCCCTGTCTCCTCAGCTCTAAACCTTGGGGTCATCTTTGACTCTTCTCTCTCCTTCTCTGCTCATATCCAGCAGACCGCCAAGACCTGTCGTTTCTTTCTTTACAACATCCGTAAAATCCGCCCCTTTCTTTCCGAGCACTCTACCAAAACCCTCATCCACACCCTTGTCACCTCTCGTTTAGACTACTGCAATCTGCTTCTTGCTGGCCTCCCACTTAGTCACCTCTCCCCTCTCCAGTCGGTTCAAAACTCTGCTGCCCGTCTCATCTTCCGCCAGGGTCGCTTTACTCATACTACCCCTCTCCTCAAGACCTTTCACTGGCTCCCTATCCGTTTTCGCATCCTGTTCAAACTTCTTCTACTAACCTATAAATGTATTCACTCTGCTGCTCCCCAGTATCTCTCCACACTCGTCCTTCCCTACACCCCTTCCCGTGCACTCCGCTCCATGGATAAATCCTTCTTATCTGTTCCCTTCTCCACTACTGCCAACTCCAGACTTCGCGCCTTCTGTCTCGCTGCACCCTACGCCTGGAATAAACTTCCTGAGCCCCTACGTCTTGCCCCATCCTTGGCCACCTTTAAATCTAGACTGAAAGCCCACCTCTTTAACATTGCTTTTGACTCGTAACCACTTGTAACCACTCGCCTCCACCTACCCTCCTCTCTTCCTTCCCGTTCACATTAATTGATTTGATTTGCTTACTTTATTTATTTTTTGTCTATTAGATTGTAAGCTCTTTGAGCAGGGACTGTCTTTCTTCTATGTTTGTGCAGCGCTGCGTATGCCTTGTAGCGCTATAGAAATGCTAAATAGTAGTAGTAGTAGTAGTAGTACTGTTAAAGTCACCTTATTGGCAAATGATTTATAGCCTCTAGGCGCTGGTAGCCCTAGGCGGGGTCTGCCAAACAGTAATAATACATCATAGTACCACCTTGATCCCCACCAAGTAGAGACCTGCAACAGTACCTCCCTCCACAACTTCTCCACTCTCCTACATCCCCAGAACATGTGTCCAATCAGTACGCCCTCCGCACCACATCTTGGGCACTCTCCCCAGGAGGAGGTCCCCATGTGGAATGCTCTACGCGGTGAAATGTACATTCGGAGCGCAAATTTATACCATGTCTCCCAGTGTTCAGTGAACCTGGACCTCTTACGAATGCCCAGAATAAAGGATTTAAGGTGTTCTACTACAATAGGGGTTCCAAGGTCTATGGTCCAGGCCTCCGCCAATTTTTTATAATCCAATTCTGAGGCTGAGTCTTTGATATGTCTGTGGTAGAAGGTCAGTGGCACTCGTTGTTGTGCCTCAAAGGAGAATGCCGTCGATAGTTCCTCTCTGACATCTTCAGTCAGGTCCGTCCAAGGAAGACCCCGAATATAATGTGCCAGTTGATAATAATGCCAATAGTCTTTGTTGGGAATATTGTACTCCCTTTGTAGCTCCGTAAAGGGTTTAATTTTTCCTTCATCGGTCACTGCCTGTAGTAAATATTTGAGTCCCTGTCTCTCCCAGCGTTCAAATGTTGGGTACAAATTACCCGCTGGAAACCTCGGATTGCCACATATAGGTAAGAATGGTGTTACCCTTGGCGAGAAATGATGTAGGCGGCACACCCAGCGCCATGTGGCCCGCGCTGCTGGCATTATGCCTGACTGGTGTAGTTCCACAGGGGTCTCCCTATCCGGCAAGTGTAGGAGGCATCCCAAGTCCGCAACCGGGGACATCCGCCTCTCCAGGGGGGTGTTTGAAAAATCTGAGGTTCGTCTATGCCAGTCATTGATGTGCCGCATTCCGCAGGCGACAGTCACGTGTCGTAAGCTAATGAGGCCCACCCCCCCATATTCCACTGGGGTGCACATCATCATTAATGGGAGCCGTGGCTTCCTCCCTCTCCACAGAAATTTATTTAAAAGTCTGTTCTGTTGTCGTTCATCCGTTTTGGAAAGGTAAAGAGGCACTGTTTGAAAGACATATAGCCATTTTGGGATAATAAACATATTATACAGTGCCACTCGCCAAAATAGGGATATTGGGAGGTTCTCCCACGCCTCCAGCTTCGACTTAGTATCTGACATTAAAACAGTCACATTAAGTTCATGCAGCTTCTTCAAGTCTGCTGGTATTTGTATCCCCAAATATTTGAGGGAATCTTCTGCCCACCTGAGAGGGAAAGGTCCACGCCAGGCGCTCCTTACCGAAGGCATCAGTGGGAGTGCCCAGGATTTGTCATAGTTCAAGCGTGTGTCTATTTTTAGTGCATGCTAAAAACGTAAGCACGCCTTAGTAAAAAAAAATCCTTAGATTTTAAGGGGTCTTTTACTAAGGCATGTTGGCGTTTTTAGTGCATGCTAAAAAATAGCGCTCAACGCTAGAGATGCCAATGTATTCCTATGGGTGTCTTTAGCGTTTAGCGCATGTCTGTGTTTAGTGTGCACTAAAAATGCCAGCACACCTTTGTAAAAGACCCCCTAAGTGAACTGAGCTCTAAAACATTTATTAATTTAGATTTTGCTCACACCTTTTTCAGTGGTAGCTCAAGGTGAGTTACATTCAGATACTCTGGATATTTCTCTGTCCCAGGAGGGCTCACAATCTAAGTTTGTACCTGAGGCAATGGAGGATTAAGTGACTTGCCCAAGATCACAAGGAGCAGCAGTGGGATTTGAACTGGCCACCTCTGGATTGCAGGACTGGTGCTCTAACCACTAGGCCACTCCCCCAGTCTGCTAATGTGCATTGCTGTTTTAGACATCACTTATCAGACAGAAGAAATAAAAAGAAAGGGTGAACAAGTAAACCTGGCATTCCTACCAAGCTAAGGGGGCCTTTAATCAAAGTGTGGTAAAAAGTGGCCTTAGCTCCCTTATTCAGGTCATTCCCACATGCTAAGGCCATTTTTACTACAGGGGTAAAATGGCCAATTTGTCTGTTTACCCTATTAATGGCCACGTGCTAATTTTCCCATTACTGTGTGGCCATTAGCGCATGAGTCCCTACTGCCATCCGTTATGTAAGCAGTAAGGGCTCACGCAGTAAACTATGCTGTAGTTGGTTAGCGAGTGGCAATGTAGCTGCGCTGATTAGTGCAGAACACGCCCACTCATTGCCCCCAGCGCTAAAAAAAACAAATTTCTATCACATATTAATAAACACATTTTTTATTTTTTAGTGCATGGGCAGCGCTTGCACATCTAAAAGTTACTGTGGGACGCCTCGCAGTAAGCCATCTGTTGCTGCAGCAAGCATGCGTTAGTACTTAACCACAGCTTAGAAAAGGACTCTTAAAACTTTTAACTTATCAAGTTCTTGATAAAATCTGAGCTTAATATACTGGACACCCTCTGCTAGATTAGAGAGCAAGACATAATTACTCTTTTTTTGAACGGTGTCTGTGGGTTTTGTTTTGTTTTTTAAATTTTTTGTTGTTATTGTTTTCCAGTTATTACGTGAATGGAAGAACTGCTTCTGAAAAGGATTTCCTGAATCCCATTGTGTTGGATGGTTTGATACTGATGATAAAAAACGTTTTTCAGGTGCTGTATCTTCTGAAAAACCAGGGGGCCGATGCTCAAAAATGTAACGCTGGCGTTAGATGCAATTTGCGCCGGACTAGCCTGCATGTTAATGTGTGCAGAATGATCAGAGGGCTCTAGCATGGTCGCAAATTGTAATTAAATGTGTTCAAAGGGATGTTGATGAGGTCATTTGGTATTCCTTACCGATGCTTGGAGAACCATGGGCGTAGACTGGGGGGGGGGGGGGGGGCAATGCCCCCCCAAACGACGACGAGGCGCCGCCACGCCAGTAGTTAAAAAACAAAACAAAAAAAAACAAGCAGGCACGCGCTCCTCTCCATCCGCTTGGCTTCCCTGCCCTCTCTGCGTCCCGCCTTCCTCTGACGTCATTTCCTTTCGGGCGGGACGCAGACAGAGAGGGCAGGGAAGCCAAGCGGACGGAGAGGAGCGTGTCCGTCTACCCTTCTCTCTTCCTCCCTCCCTCCGGCGCAGGCAGCAGTCTTTTCCAGCGTTCCTGGCAGCGGTAGCATTGTACACGCTGCCTTTGGTTCTGCCCCGAAGCCTTCTCTTCAAGTTCCTGTTCCCGCATAGGTGGGAACAGGAACTTGAAGAGAAGGCTTCCGGGGCAGACCGAAGGCAGCGTGTACAACGCTACCGCTGCCAGGAACGCTGAAAAAGACTGCTGCCTGCTCCGGAGGGAGGGAGGAAGAGAGGGGGTAGGCGGAGTCACAATCTTGGACCTCGTGCGGGGGGGGGGGGGAAGGGCAGCAGATGGAAGATGGATGGGACTGGGAGGGGTGGGGAGCAGAGGGAAGGAGCAAGAGATGGATGGGACTGGGAGCGTTGGGAGCAGAGGGAAGGACCAGGAGATGGATTGGACTGGGAGGGGTGGGGAGCAGAGGGAAGGACCAGGAGATGGATGGGATTGGGACAGGTCAGGCACAGCAGAGGGAAGGAGCAGAAGATGGATGGGACGGAGGGATGATGAGCAGAGGGAAGGAACAGAAGATGGATGGGAGGGGTGGGGAGCAAAGGGAAGGAGCAAGAGATGGATGGGACTCGGAGGGTGGGGAGCAGAGGGAAGCCTACTGGAAAGAAGACACTGCATAAAATAGAAGACACTGGGACCAAAGCGAATAGAAAAACTAAATGATCAGACAACAAAGGTAGATACAAGTATTTTATTCAGAATTTATTAATTGAACTATGTCAGCTTTTTGAAATGTGCATCTGTGATATTTTGCCTGTAAATTTCAATTCCTTCCTCCATATTAGCATATTTATTTGCATATGTATATATGCAAATGAATATGCTAATAAGCTCCGCCCATACGCTAATATGTTCCGCCCATCCTTTGCCCCCCCAAATGAAACAGTCAAATTACGCCTATGTCGGAGAACATTGCAGAAAGAAATGCTGCTCTTAACTCTGGAAACTTACCACCAGCTTGGGGATGGCATTCAAGGTTTTGAAGAGAGGATTTCTTCAGAATTTCTCACTTTAAACTGCTGGTTTTTGTCTTCTTTTAGAAGCAGAAGGAAGCTTGTGCAACCTATAAAGGTTGATAGTGAGAAATAAATGTGTGTGAGTTCGAGCAAAACTGAACGTGCAAGCACACATTGATGCCTGTTTTTCTGCGCTTACATAAGAGCCTCTGAAGTGAAAAACTTTTTTTGAGATGCTTGTATTTTTAAAGGCATAGAAGAACAACAGTGCAGATGTATGCTATGCTTCCACATCCAGTCTGCTTGCACTTCCTGTCTTGCCTGGGCATGTGTACAAGAACTGTGATTACCATAAAACTGTTATGCACATGCACCAGGCACATTCCTTCCCCTTGCTTTCAGTTTCATAGCACACACATAATTTGCTTTGAGCATTTGAGAACTGGGTTTTTGCACTGTTCTTGCACTAGGGGCTTTGCACTGTTGGCTTTAACGCTGGACCTTTGAGCATTGGGGCCCTGGATTGCACTTTTGCTGCTAGACAGATTAAACCTGGGAGAGATACTGGGAAGGGGAAGAAAGGATTCTTTAAAGCAGTTTACTGCTATTTCAGTATCACAGTCTAAACTGCCATACTCCCCTAGCAAGGCTGGACAAAAGCTTTGAAATCTTTTGTTATCCCTAGTGACACTCCAGGTCTTTGCAGAGTAGGTCATGGAGCGCCTTGCTGCCCCATGGCTGCTCCATGATTAGTAGTTAGAGGAGACCTGGATTCAGCACATACAGGAAGGAGCCCCAGAATTATTGTAAAAATAAAGTTTAATAATATGCACACTTTTTGTTCTCACCGGAGTCTGCAAATGGGTAATATGTAAGCCACATTGAGCCTACAAATAGGTGGGAAAATGTGGGATACAAATGTAATAAATAAATAAACAGGAAATGGTAATGAAAGCTGTATACCTGAGTGTGTGTGTGTTATAGCCTAGGTGATATTTTGTTTTTCAGTCCTCCAGGCTGAAAAGCACCTTTTAAATGTCTTAAGATTAATTCTGCAGCACAGTAAATACTAGCAAATCCTGGGTGGCAGATCCAAATATTTTATGTGGCCAGTCGATAGGTAACTGCTGTACGGTTTGCATATCTGTGATGTAGTCCAGGGCCCACATTGAGCTCATTGTCCTCCTGTGCTTCATGTTATTTAGATTGTGAATGAAACTGTGCCCAACAGAAAGGTCTGGCTGGGAGAAACTAGCTCGGCCTACGGAGGAGGGTCACCCGGACTGTCCAACACCTATATCGATGGCTTTATGTAAGTAGTTCCTCGCATGTGTCATTTTACAGGACTTTACATTTGAATTGCAGTCATAGTGATTGGAAGAGTAGCATGAAGGAGTAGCCCAATGGTTAGAGCAGTGGGCTCAGAATGAGGGAAGTCAGGGTCCAAGCACACTGTTGCTTATATGACCCAGAGCAAATTACTTCTTCTATTGTGTCAGGTACTGAGGGCCTCTTCTACTAACATGCATGCATTATGCAAATGGAGAACAATTTTAAGAACATACGAACAGCCGTACTGAGTTAGACCATTGGTCTATTTAGCCCAGTATCCTGCTTTCAACAGTGGCCAATCCAGGTCACAAGAACCTGGCAGAAACCCAATTAGTAGCACTATTCCATGCTACCAATCCCAGGGCAAGCAGTGGCTTCTCCATGTTTGTCTCAATAGCAGACTATGGTCTTTTCCTCCAGGAATTTGTCCAAATCTTTTTTAAAACCAGATACACTAACTGCTGTTACCACGTCCTCCGGCAGCGAGTTCCAGAGCTTAACTATTTGTTGAGTGAAAAAATATTTCCTCCTCTTTGTTTTAAAAGTATTTTCATGTAATTTCATTGAGTGTCCCCTGGTCTTTATACTTTTTGAAAAAGTGAAAAATCAGTTCACTTCCACCTGTTCTGCATCACTCAGGATTATATAGACCTGAATCATATCCCCCCTCAGCTGTTTCTTTTCTAAGCTGAAGAGCTCTAACCTCATATTCTATAACATGTCCATTTCAAGCCTGTTTATTTATTTAGCACATTTATACCCCACTTTTTTCCACATTGTGCAGACTCAAAGTGGCTTACAATGTACTGATTAGGCTGTCGCCAGACCAGCGGTAAAGAAAAGTTGGTGGCCACTTTTGTTTATAGAAAACTAGTGCAAATGGCCGAAAACACGTGTACATTTAAGATACGAGCATTTATACCAGCCCAATAAGTGGTGTAAGGCCTGTGCCTGCATGGTACTCTTCCACTAGTTGGTGTTTTAGTAGCTTAGTGGTTAGAGCACCAGTCTTGACATCCAGAGGTGGCTGCTGCTCTTTGTGATCTTGGGCAAGTCACTTAACCCTCCATTGCCTCAGGTACAAAATTAGATTGTGAGCCCTCCAGGGACAGAGAAATACCCAGTTTACATGAATGTAACTCACTACTGAAAAAGGTGTGAGCAAACTCCAAATACATAATAAATAAATGAAAGGCCACTTACGTGTGTCAGCAACTAAAATACTGCCATTTAAATGCCTTCTTGTCAGCTGCAACTGGGTGGGTCCTTATAGAATTATCCCTTAATGCTTGTGAATTTGAGTTAACCCTTTAATGCACACTAACAGTTATATTTAACACATGTCATTAAATGAGGCTCTTAGATTGTAAGCTGTCTGGAGTGGGGAGATTCCTACTGTATCTGAATGTAATTTGCTTTGAAAGTGGGTTTAGAAATGCAAATAACTAAAAAAAATAAAAATTAAAAGGGCTTGAGATGATCTCTTTTGCAGAACTCAGTTAATTTACAGATCTCTCTTTTGAGCTCACAATAAAAGTGTCGGGTTCGCAAGGCAGAACCAGAATTCGTGAGCCTTTGGACCACTGCCAAGGAGCAGCAGAGGCAGGCAAGACCACCCTGGAACCGGATACAAGGAAGAGCAGGACTGGAACTCGGGACTGAGGCAGGCAACTGAGGCAGAACAGGAACAGCTTCACCTGCGCTTGACCACCCCCAGGAGTTGAGCCCCTGAGTGCAGGTGGCCGGCAGGACTTGCAGGACAGGGCAGGAACTGAAGGCCCAGAGGACCCCCCCCCCCCCACTGGGTCTAGGGTACACGAGGGAGGCTTGGCTAGGTACTAGACTAGGACTGAAGGCTGCTACGCAGCCACTAGGCAAGAACACAAGACAGACTAAGCAGACAGGGTAAACGCAAAGGCTAGGCAGAAGCAGGGGCTCAGATATGCATACAAACTTGGCAGAAGCAGGGGTCAGGACATACATACAAGCTTGGCTGAAGCGGTGTTCAGGATATGCAGACAAGCTTGGCAGAAACGGGGTTCAGGATATACATGCAAGCTTGGCAGAAATGGGGTTCAGGATATACAGGCAAGCTTGGCAGAAATGGGGTTCAGGATATACAGGCAAGCTTGGCAGAAGCAGGGTTCAGGATCAACCCACAAGCTGGGCAGAAACAGGGTATGGAATAAACACATAAGCTGGGCAGAAGCAGGATTCAGGATATACACACAAGCTGGGCAGAAGCAGGGTTCAGGAAATACATACAAGCTAGATAGAAGCAGGACTCAGGATAAAGACATACGCTGGTCAGAAGCAGGATTCAGGATTTACATACAAGCTGGGCAGAAGCAGTACTCGGAGTATACACCCAAGCTGGGCAGAAGCAAACAGTAGAATAAACCAGAAACTAGCAAAGTCTTTGGGCAGGCGGCAGACAGTACAATAAACCAGGGAAATCAGAGTCTTGGGCAGGCAGCAGTAGAATTAACCAGGAACTAGCAGATTCTTTGGGCATGCAGCAGACAATAGAATAACCAGGGAAAACAAGAGTCTTCGAGCAGGCAGTGGACAGGAGAATTGACCAGGAACTAGCAGAGTCTTTGGGGCAGGCAGCAGGCAATAGAATAAACCAGGAATAGCAGGCTAAAGGCTGAAGCTACAGCCGCTCCAAACACAGCCAGGGAAGTAACCCCAGGCTGAAGCTTCAGTAGCTCCAAACACGGACAGGGAACAGACAAAGGCTGAAGCTTCAAACACTGAGTAAAGCACCAGAAGGACTAGCAAGAGCCCAGAACAGGAAGAGTGAAAGCCCAAAGCAAGGCTATGTAGTAGCGCAACAGTACACTGACTAACCTGACGACCTTTTGGCAATGCAAAGGCCCTGAAAGCAAGTACAGCACTTATAAAGGCTCTCACTGATGATGTCACCGACTGCAGGACAGAAGCAGGAAACACACTGACACCAAGGAGAGGCTTGGAACACATAGGAAGTGAGCACACAGGAAGGACAGACAGGAGCCATTTTGGAAGCTGGCATAGCACAGGCAGAAAGCTATCTTAGATGCTGGCTCCCCAGAGAGGCATAGCCCACACAGGTGCCATCTAGTGAAGTAATCAGCACACAAGGCAGAGACAGAACTAACACAGAAGCAAACAGAGGCCACCAGAAGGGTAAGTCTGAGGTGGTCACAGCCACAGACGTGACAAAAAGAGAGTGCAGAGATGTCACACTGGGGAGTTTGAACTGTCCAATATTCATTTATAGAATCCAAAAAATTCTCTCAAAATAATATATAGTGTGTGTAAATAATAGAGAAATAATTACATATGAAAAAACAATAATAATTATGTATGTTGGGTCCTCAGCGTGGAATTTGAAAGATAGGGAAGAGCATTGTCTCTTTTTCCTAGCATACAGGCAAGTGGAATTAATATTCACAAACTGGCTGAAACTTCACACCATCATCAGACACAACTGTGTGTAAAATAAGTGCAGCAAAACATAAACAGTGCATAAAAGTGAATAAAGTGTATATATATCTATATATCTATATATCTATATATCTATATCTATATATTCACATGATAAACCATAATATACTACTATACTACTAAGATTACTAGATAAGTTCGGGATTGGTGGTAGCATACTAAGCTGGATCAAAGGTTTCCTAACCACAAGAACATATCAAGTAAAATCAAACTCAAACATATCATCACCGTGGAAAGCAGACTGTGGAGTACCACAAGGATCACTACTATCACCAATCCTCTTCAACCTAATGATGACCCCTCTAGCCAAGACCCTATCCAACCAAGGCCTTAACCCTTTCATCTATGCAGACGATGTCACAATACACATTCCTTGCAAAGCTAATCTGACAGAAATCACCAGTGAAATCAAGATCAGTTTAAACATCATGGACTCTTGGGTAAATGCATTTCAACTAAAACTCAAAAAAGAAAAAACACACTCTCTCGTCTCATCCCAACACAGCGTGGACAACCCCACAATTATCAACACCCCAGACTACACCCTCCCTATCTCAGACAGCCTGAAAATCCTCGGTGTTACAATGGACCGCAACTTAACACTAGAGAACCAAGTGACATCCACAACAAAGAAAATGTTTCACTCAATGTGGAAACTCAAACGCGTGAAACAATACTTCCCGAGGGAAACATTTCGCAACCTGATACAATCAATGGTACTAAGCCATGTAGACTACTGCAATGGAATTTATGTGGGATGTAAAGAACAAACCTTAAAGAAACTTCAGACCACTCAGAACACGGCAGCCAGACTTATCTTCGGGAAAAACCCGATTTGATAGCGCAAAACCCCTCTGTGAAAAACTACACTGGCTCTCAATCAAAGAACGCATTGCTTTCAAAATCTGCACACTGGTTCACAAAATTATCTACGGTGAAGCCCCGGGATACATGACAGACTTGATTGACCTACCAACGAGAAACACATCCGAATCAACACAAACATACCTAAACCTGCACTACCCAAGCTGCAAAGGACTCAAATACAAATCAACTTGTGCATCCAGTTTTCCTACATAAGCACACAATTGTGGAATGCATTACCAAAAGCCTACACTTCCAGAGAACATTAAAGACTTATCTGTTTAAAAAGGCATACCCTACCAACCCAACATAAATGCCTGATCTCTGCAACACAACTAAACTAAAGCGAATGCTACATACCTGTAGAAGGTATTCTCCGAGGACAGCAGGCTGATTGTTCTCACTGATGGGTGATGTCCACGGCAGCCGCCTCCAATCGGAAACTTCACTAGCAAAGGCCTTTGCTAGCCCTCGCACGGCCGTCTTCCCGCCCGAACCGGCTCGTGTTTGTCAGTCCCGTATGTAGCAAGACAAAGACAAGGGAAGAAACAACTCCAAAGGGGAGGCAGGCGGGTTTGTGAGAACAATCAGCCTGCTGTCCTCGGAGAATACCTTCTACAGGTATGTAGCATTCGCTTTCTCCAAGGACAAGCAGGCTGCTTGTTCTCACTGAAGGGGTATCCCTAGCCTCCAGGCTCACTCAAAACAACAAACATGGTCAATTGGGCCTCGCAACGGCGAGGACATAACTGACCTACCAACTTATCCAACTAACTGAGAGTGTAGCCTGGAACAGAATAAACATGGGCCTAGAGGGGTGGAGTTGGATTCTAAACCCCGAACAGATTCTGAAGCACTGACTGCCCGAACCGACTGTCGCGTCGGGTATCCTGCTGCAGGCAGTAATGAGATGTGAATGTGTGGACAGATGACCAAGTCGCAGCCTTGCAAATCTCTTCAATAGTGGCTGACTTCAAGTGGACCACTGACGCTGCCATGACTCTAACACTATGAGCCGTGACATGACCCTCAAGAGCCAGCCCAGCCTGGGCATAAGTGAAGGAAATGCAATCTGCTAGCCAATTTGAAATGGTGTGTTTCCCCACAGCCACTCCCCTCCTGTTGGGATCAAAAGAAACAAACAATTGGGTGGACTGTCTGTTGGGCTGTGTCCGCTTCAGATAGAAGGCCAATTCTCTTTTGCAGTCCAATGTGTGCAGCTGACGTTCAGCAGGGCAGGAATGCGGACGGGGAAAGAATGTTGGCAAGACAATTGACTGGTTCAGATGGAACTCCGACACTACTTTTGGCAAGAACTTAGGGTGAGTGCGGAGGACTACTCTATTATGATGAAATCTGGTGTAAGGGGCCTGGGCTACCAGGGCCTGAAGCTCACTGAATCTACGAGCTGAAGTAACTGCCACCAAGAAAATGACCTTCCAGGTCAAGTACTTCAGATGGCAGGAGTTCAGTGGCTCAAAAGGAGGTTTCATCAGCTGGGTGAGAACGACATTGAGATCCCATGACACTGTAGGAGGTTTGACGGGGGGCTTTGACAAAAGCAAATCTCTCGTGAAGCGAACAACTAAAGGCTGTCCTGAGATCGGCTTACCTTCCACACGGTAATGGTATGCACTGATTGCGCTAAGGTGAACCCTTACCGAGTTGGTCTTGAGACCAGACTCAGACAAGTGCAGAAGGTATTCAAGCAGGGTCT